>NC_081181.1:42705073-42947662 GCF_029867415.1 Vicia villosa | reverse complement strand
ATCAGCATTGTATTGGTACTGTTTGTAAAAAGCAGCAGCTAATTCTTCCCAAGTATGAACCTTGGTATTTTCCAGCTGATAGTACCACTCGAGTTGTGTACCCGACAGACTTTCTTGGAAGAAGTGAATCCACAATTTGTTATCTGTTGTATGAGGTTGTATCTTCCTCACATAGGATCTCAGATGTAGTTTCGGGCAAGAAACTCCATCATATTTTGCAAAGACAGGAACTTTGAATTTTGGAGGGATAACAACATCCGAGATGAGCCCCAGATCATTGAAATCTAAGCCAGGTATTTTTTGTATCTCCATAGCTTTCATACGGTCTTCCAGCTGTTGGTATTTTTCATCATCCGGTTCGTCCCCAGAATGATCATTTTCTTCATTTGAAGAGAGAGAGGGTTTAGCAGAACCCTGGTTGCTTTGATTGTCTTCTTGTTCACCATCACCGACTGTTTCAGGGATCGGTGGCTTTTTGAACTTTTTGACTAGGATTTTGATCTTCCTTTTCAGGTGACTCAAGCCTACAGATCCTTTGGGTTTGTTTTTCTTCTTGATTATCAGGGCTTTCAGTTCTTGTTGCCCCTTTGCCAGTTCCAGAATTGCCACTTGAACTTGGGCATTTTGTGCTTCGAGATTCTTGATGCTCATTTCAGATTCCATCTCTTCTGACTGAAATAAACAGCGAGAAGATGAGAAATCCGTCATGTGAACCTGTTATGCAATGTGTATGACTGGATGCCATGTGTATGCAATGTATGAAATGTATATGCAATGTATATGAATGCAATGTATGTATATGCAATGCATGAAGTGAAATGTGTGTGCAATGTTTCAAGGATCTTAGAGTTTAGATTTGTTAAAGAAGAAACAAACGTTAGTTAATCAATTTATTTCTTTTTTTTTTCTTTTTTCTTTGCCTCATTTGGGCTTACAAGACAGAAATAAAATAAATGATCCTTCAGGTCTCCCGTGGACGCTTTCTCTTTGCCCCCAGGAATGTGTTGATCTGCTGTTCTTCTTGAAGCTGTCCGGTGAGCTCCAATATCCTTCTCTCATAGTCTTGACAGTATGATTTGAAGGTGTCTCTTTCCTCTTTGAGTTGAACCCAAGATTTTTGCAACTCTTCTAGGTCAGTTGGCATGTCCGGGTGTAGAATAACTTGAGGTTCATATCCTTCGACCTCTGGTTCAATAGTCACAGGTAGAACAGCAGGATATGGCATAAGGAGTTTCTGAGCATGAGTGCGGACCCATCTGAGGTAAGGTTCCATAGGAATAGAATTCCATTGTCCCAAAGTTTTGCTTTCTATTCTATAGACACTGCCCCATGCATGTATGAACCTTCGTCGGTGTCTATGAGAATCATTCTCGTAATCAAACACAATGCCATGGATAATCATGTCATGAGGACCGTTGCTCCTTGCATATCCGAATTGGCGTTGAGCTAAAGAGGGATTGTAAGTGATGCCTCCTTTGATGCCAAGGAGTGGCACATTAGGGTACTCTCCACAATGATCAATGATAGTAATGTCTCTTTGAAAGAAGTTGTTCCACCGGATATCTGAATGAGACAAAGACATAATCCTGTGAGACCATTGCATTCTTTGTTCATTTCTCAACACTGATCGGGGAAGATGAAATGTAAACCACCTAGCCAGTAGTGGTATACAGCACATGAGAGTTCCTCGTTTCTTCATGGTACGAGTGTGTAGAGAATGTAGAATGTCTCCCAGCAATGTTGGTACCGGGTTACGGATTAGGAAAAGGTTGATGATGTGTACATTTATGAACTGGTCGGGATTTGGGAATAAAACCAACCCATAGATTAAAAGTGCCATAACTTCCTCAAAAATGGGATAACTTTTGTTTTCTAGCAGTAGTCGAGCCTTTTCCAACAAGAACTTGGCAAGCAAACCCTTAACTCCACTCTTTGTTTCCCAATTGGACTCGATTTCTGATTTCCGCAGATGTAAAGCAGCAGCAATGACTTCAGGTTTTGGAATCCTTTCTATACCAGTGAAAGGTAATTGATTTCGAACAGGCAATCCAATTAGTTCAGAGAATTCTTCCAAAGTGGGTACCAACTGGTAATCAGGAAAGGTAAAGCAATGATGTTCATGGTCAAAGAACTGAAACAGGACCCGTATCATGTCTTCTTCAAATTTTGAGGTAACCAAATGGAGTAGGTGACCATGCCTTTCAGTGAATTGAACATTCCTGGGGAATTCTGACACTAAGTCTTTTAGTTCAGATGGTACCGTTGAGATGTTGATTCGGATGTAATCTTTGGTGGCGGGAGCCATTACCTGCAAAAACAAAGGTAAACTCTTTGATCCTTGAAGTGTTTGGTGCAAAAAATGATATGCTTATGATGCAAACATGTGGCACACAAAAACAAATCAAACAATAGCCTTAGGTTTAAAGGCTTGCATGGAGCTGATAGGTGATACCCTCCCCACTGAAGTTGAGTTGGTTAAAACCTGTCCTAGAATAGCATTCGGGTTCTATGATCCTTGGAAGTAACATCTCAATGCGGCGCTCGAGCGGCCGATCAAAATATTCCTCGAGGATAACTAACTTCGATCAATTTCAAAGCTAGCCACTTAATAGGCCACAAGTCAAGTTCAACTAAAAAGGTTCTAAGACAAATTAGTGTTTAATGACATTTCGGAAGCCTAATATACTCCTTGATCGTTTTCAAGAGACATCAGTATAAACCAAAGTATCGCACTAACGATGACTACCAGATCAACCGTATCGGTACATGCCGTACAGTTTCCTTGGTCTATTGTCATATACTTAAGGTATCTCGAGATTCGGGTTAGAATCTTTCACACAAGCAAAATACCCCAACAAACCTTTGAAAAATAGAGCAATCAAGTCAAACAATTGAAAACATCGAAGTGATCTATTCTCTTAAGGTAACCCCTTTTGAAAACATTTTGTTTTTGAAAGTAAATCCCCAGCAGAGTCGCCAGTTCTGTGGACCTCCGATTTTTTTAATTCCCGGGCCATACCTCTGTTCTGTAGAGATACGTGAACTGACTCTTTTTTATCGCTTAATGCTTTCGCATTTTTGAAAATTCACAGAGTCGCCACCGACCTTTTATTTTATCCAATTAAGGAAAGGTTTATAAAAGAAACAGAAAAAAGACCTTTAAGAAATTCTGGGTAAGGGGGTAGGTTATACAAAGGGAAGGTGTTAGCACCCTTTGTATCCATGGTTATCCATGGGCTCTTAAGTTTGCTTAGCTCACTTGTTTTTCGATCACTTTTTCAATTGCTCTGAAATTGCTCATATGTGGTTTCAAATACCTTTGTAATTTGAATTTTGTAATGATCCGTGTGTGGATGTATACAAAATGCTTGTTTATCTTTCGAAAGATGTTTTGAAAAGAACGTTAACTTTGTAATAATCCGTGTTTGGATGTATACAAAGTATTGTCTTTTTGAAAGTTTTGTTTTGAAAAACAACAGTGTATGAGAATTTTGTTTGTTTTGATTTGAGCAAGCAAACTAGGAGGTCTACCCTGAGTTGTAAGGTCTTTATCCTATTTCCTTTAAAAATCTATCCTTTCACCGGATATAAACGCAAGGTTCGATTTTGTACTCAAAACAGTGGAATTTTGACTTTGATTTTGAAAAGAATGAGAAGGGATTTACCTTAAGAGGTGCAAGTGTGATTGTGTTTGTATTCAGATATTTTATCTTTGAAGTTAGTGATCTAACGGTTCAATTTTATCTTTGACATACACGCAGTTTATATTTGCTGGAAATTAAAATGCGGAAATGTAAAGTGCGGAAAGTAAATCTACGCTATTACATCGATTGTGCGGGAAATGTAAACTAGCCTATTTACATGAATTTGACATCCTATACATTTATCTAGGAATTTTAAATTGCAAGAAAAATAAAAGGCATGTTTTTGGATTTTTTATGATTGGTTTTAATTATAATTAATGCATGATTAATTAAATTAAAATGAAGAAAAAAAGATGAAAATAGATTTAAACCTAGAAATTAAGTTTAAAATATGTACAAAATATTTGTCAATTAATTTTAAAACAAAACTAATTTTTTTGGAATTTTTGAAATTGATTTGAAATTGATTAAGTTAATTAATACATAATTATGCAAATAATTATACAAATAATTAAAACTTAAAAAGAAAATTATTCAAAATATGTACAAAATTAGTTTATAATATATAAACAATATTTTATATAAAGAACAATTTTTTTATGATTTTTTGATTGGTTAGAATAATTAAAAAGCAAATATATAAATATATACTAATTAATTATGCAAAATATTGAAATTTTGAGGAAAAATAAAATATTTTTATTTCAGAAAATAATATATTATTTTAGAAGTCTAAAAATATTTTTTGTGTATTTTTTGGATTTTTAAAACTATTTTTAATTAATTTAACAAAGAAATTAAAATAAAATAGAAAATAAAAATAGAAATAAAAGGGATACTTATCAGGTGTGATGGGCTGGAAAGTGCATGGTATGGACTGCTTGTATGATGCGTTGGATTGGCTTTTGAGATTGATCATATGGCTCAGATCATGAGGGAACATGATAGCCATATGGAAATCAGTGCATATGATTAGTCAGATATTCAAAGTCCACGCTGGGACCCACACTGGCTGACCAACTAATGAAGAGAAAGGAATCTGCCACGCATGCAGATAGAATGGTCAATTTTTTGACGGACGAACCACGCTTGGACGCGTGGTCGTCTTCAACCTCCGTCTGCATTATTTTTAAAACAAATAGCGGGGGTTTTAAACCTCCCCTATTTGTACGTCAGAAACGCAACTTTTGGTAGCTTCCCACACCTGCAAAAATAAGCGTTATGAATAAAAATAAATGACCCAGATCTACTTAAAATCACCTCCTGAACACGATGGTGGTGTTAGTTTTGTTATTTGGGCGCTGTATCTAGGGATTCGAAGAGGTTGAAGCTTAAGCATGTAAGAACACTTGTTAATGGCATAGAGTTATTCTCACGTGGAAACTCTCATGTTAGAGCCCAGATCTACCCTATGAGGCCTTATGAACTCATTAGAATGATTAGTTTATATTGAGGTTAAGTAAATATAGGAAAACGAAAATTGTTCATGTATGAATATGAAGAACGCTTATGCACGTGATACGACTCTCATGGGACCACACAAAGAGTTTGTTCTTACTTTATATGATCTTAGAAGATGATTGAAAGTGTTTGTTTGTATTAATATTGATTGGGATATGGAAATTGAAAATTACAAAGTTTGGAAATTTTTGTGAGGATTATGATGTTTCTATGCTATGCTTGAGCTATAATTTCGTGGGTGTGTTGGCTCCCTTTTGTTTGTGAAATATGCAGCTTCATTTATAGGCCTTGGAGTGCTTAAATTTGAAGCTAAAAGCAATGATTGCTTTTGTTGAATTTTGACTTTCAAGCTTGGAACTCAAGCAACCTTGGCTTGCTCTTTCCTTAGCCTTTCCTTGCAGCTTTCTTGCTGCATAATTAAGCCACATGTGTGAGCTTTTAGCTTAGAAAATAAGCTATGATTTATCCTTCCTTTTTTCCTTTTTAATTTAATCTTAAATGATAAAATTAAATCAAAAAATGGAGAAAAATGATGTGGGCTTTGTCTTGGTCGTGGGAGGCCCATATCATCATGGAAATGATGTTTGAATGCTGAAAACTTGGCCCCATTTGGAAAAAATACATTTTTGAGCAATGTTGATTTCATGTATTTTCCCAAAATTTAGCCAACTTCAACAAGGTGTAAATCCTTCAATTTTTGTCATATGAAGAAGATCTTGCACTTTTTGGAAACCTCAAAGAGTCCTCTAACCAATGCCTTTGGTCTCATGTCAAAATGATTTTTGAAGCTCCTTGTGTGTCCTTTTGAAAAAAGTGTCTTTTTGTTGACTTTGAAAATGACCTGTAATGTCTTTGATCATATTTTTCAAATGGTGAATCCAATGACCATGGGATCAATGGCATTTGAAAGATAATTGAATTTCCTTCAAAACAAGCTTTGGTTTGAATTTTTTGGATGAAGGATGAGAGAGTTATGATCAGTCAAAGTTGAGTTGACTTTTCAGGCAAAAACCCTAATTTTGAATCTTAGGGTTTTGTTGATTTTTGATCTTTCCTTGATGAATTATGATCATCCAATGATCAAATGATGAATCCTTTGACAAAATATGGACTTTGACAAAAAATTTCATTTTTGACTGTCTGTTGACTTTTTTGGTCAAACGGGTCGTCTGTTGACTGTTTGAGCTGCTGACGGTGCGTCTGAGTGAATTGAAGTTTGAAAACTTGCATGATGGTACTTTGAGATATATGGATGTGTATGAAATCCATTTGAGCTCTCAAAAACTTGTTGCCCCTGTAAAAACAAGAAAAACCCTGATTAGGGACTGTTTGTGTAGGAGACAGTTAAGCGTACCTGATTTTTGTGCAGTGTTGAGTCTCTGCTAATCGCGTGATATTCAGAAGACTTCTAGCACAAAGATCTTGGAATTTTGAATTGTGAAAGATTGATTTGATTGATGGTACAAAACACTGAGAATTGTACTGCCAGCAGTTTGGCTGTCAACTGACTGTCCAGGTATTGACGTAGCAGTTAGAGTGAAAAATCAACAGTCAAAGTTAATTTTCTTTTTTTGTTGTTTTTGTTTTATGTTTTATGTGAAAAATGAAAGTTTATTTACATGACTTGTTAGAAAAACACAGACATAATAAATAACTAATATTTACTGTTACCAGTACAGTCTGAGTTTCCTGATTTTGCGCCTGCAAAAAGATTTAACTCTGTACCAATTGTGTCAGTACTATTTATCTGTAAATAAATAAATAGCATGTGTGAAGTAATAAACAGTATTTGGCGTTTGCGTAAGAATAAATTCAACTGCAGGCCAAATTACTGTATAAGAAAAATTCTAAAAACTAAGTGTTTCATATGTTAGGATATTTGTTGAAATAATCCATAATTATATGATACTCTTAATTTTCAGATTTGAGTTTTCTTGAAAAAAGATGTGGGCAAATTTTGGGGTATAACAGTCTCAATTGAGGAAATACATTGCGGATCCGTCCCATGTGATCCAAGTAGATGATGTGCAGGTGAAAGACAACTTAACGGTTGAGGCTTTACTTGTGAGAATTGAAGATCGAAAGCTGAAGCAATTACGTGGCAAGGAGATAGCTTGGGTCAGAGTAGCTTGGGGAGGACCGACTGATGGAAATGTTACTTGGGAGCTAGAAATTCAAATGAAGGATTCCTATCCGGAACTCTTTGCTTGAGGTATGTTTTCGAGGACGAAAACTCTTTTAGTGGGGGAGAGTTGTAACACCCGAATTTTTTAATTTTCAATTTAATTAGAATTTAAATTAATAATTAGAATTATTTTGGGTTTTGTGGAAATTAATTGGAAAAGAATGGTTTAGAGCATTGGGCCATGTGTGATATTAGTAAGGAGAAGGGGGTGTTATGTTAGTAAAGCCCTTTACTAATTAAAATTTTATTTTTCATAAAATAATAAGGAAATTGGAAAGAAGGGATAGAACGTGAAAGAAGACCTGGGAAGTTGGGAACTCAAAGAACGTGAAAGAAGAACAGAAGAGGAAGAGACCAATCAAGAACTTTTGGCTAAGGTAAGGGGGGACTATCCGGTTAGCATCTCTTATCGTATTATAGATGATAATGTTGATTAGGGGTATTGTTTAGGTCAATTGATTATATGATTAGATTGTGGTTTAGGATAATTTTTTAATAGATCATATAATTGATGATTATCTATGCTGAATTATGCGCATAATTTGTGTGTGAATTGATGTTATGGTGTGCATATGGTGTTCTATTGATGTGTTGCTATGTTCATCCATGAAATTGAATCTGTGAATATGAATCCCTAACTAATTGCGTAGAGGTAGGTTTTTAATGTGTAAAATTGATATAGGATGATAGAATGTTGAAGTTAGATGACAGACTCAGGATTTCACTTACAATGTCAAGACATTTGATCTGTTATTAACTTAGCAAAGGCAAAACAGAAAGATCCCCAACTTTTAAATTACCCCTAAGAAGGAGTCCTTGAGTACTGGGATCATGTATGTTAAGTCAACATAACCAGATTGTAAACTTTATTGGTTCTGTAAAGGAACAACTATCAAACCTAAACCCGATGTTATACACAATGTTAAAACATCCACGACTGAACAGACAATACAATGCAGAAGATAAATAACACAGTTAATTTTTAACCCAAATCTGTCTAACTACTTACTCTAGGGGCTACCAACCCAACAAGAAGATTTCACTATCAGTAGTACTATTTTATGTAAACAACCTCTGGTTTACAAATAAACAACCTCTGGTTTACCTAGTCACTATCCAATGCAACCTTTATCTTAGAACTCCATCTAAGACAAGAGAACCTCTGCTCACTCCCTAGTGATACCTAACTGTTACAACCCTGCAACAGCTATTTAAACAATTAACAATAAACAAAAACTTGATCTTGCTTCACAGCTTCAATCAAGAACATAATACTCAACTCTTACCTACAGGTTTCGAGTGAGAACAAAAACTTCTCTTACATACAGGTTTCGAGAAGGACATGGCAGCCATCCCACAACCTGGGTGGTCTACCTATAGAAACCCTAATGACTATATTTTTTCTGAATCCGGTTTTCTATATTAAAACTAGGTTACAAAAGTTTCTATTTATAACCTATTCCCAATTGGACTTGGGCTTACAAATCACATCACTCCTTGCTGTTACAAATCAGCAGATATCTTCTGCTACAATCAAGGTTTTTTAATAATAAGTTTCCTAATTTATCTCCTAAATTAGAAACTGTTGAATCTTCCATCTTCTGATCTGATTCTTCAATATTTTGACTTGATTCTTTTGACCTTTAAATTTGTGCCACATAGGATTACATAATATTCACTGAATATTCTGTATGTGTTGAGAATCAAACTGAATCTTCATTCCAGTTCTGCAGGCGCGATGTCAAGGTTGGAGTCATGACATTCTATATAACATCTTGCTTGTACCTGTTTTGTTCTTTTATATTTGCAAGATTACACATTGTATTATATTTTGCTGCTATTATGTTTTAGCCAAACATAGATGCCAATCACCAAATAAAATCACCAACAATAGATTCGACGATGGTATAAGTATGTTATATATATATATATATATATATATATATATATATATATATATATATATATATATATATATATATATATATATATATATATGTTTGCATCCATTCATAATTGTTGTGGATCAGTGAAGGGCATAATTCCCATTGTGTGGAATTTTTGCTGGCAAGGTCGTATCTTGATGATGTTGGATCGGTCGGTGGGTTATTCCCATTGGTGATGTTGGTACCACATGCATAGTGTCAGTTCATTCATATGCATTATTTTTATAACATGATTGAATGTATTTCAGTGTTATGAATTGATGGTGTGTTGATTGTATGATGGTGATTGTCTGAATATAATACAATTGGGTGAATAATATAACTATGATGTGTTATTATTTATGATGCAATAATATTTGTTAATTGTGATGAGACTCACCCTTACCTGTTGTCATTTTCAGATTTGAGGATAGCGGCTTTCGACTCGGGGAGGATTGGCTCATGAGTCAGTGTGTTTAGTTTAGCGTCAGGTGTCATGCTCTGATATTGTAACACTGGGGAACGCGAGTTTTGAGTTTATGTTTTTATGACTCCATTTGTTTTATTTTGAGTTTGAAGGATATAGTTTCAAAGATGTTGAACTTATCCATATGACTAAATTTTCCGCTGTGTTAACATGGGTTATTATGAATTATGATGAATTTCCTGAGTGAATGCATGACAATGACATATGATGTTTGTTTTTAAATTGAATTGTGGCACCCTTGTTTCATGTTACTTTGAAATATTTATTTAATTGCCGCAGGGTTTAGAAGGGTGTTACAACGATCACCGCCAAGTCACTAATTCCATACAATGGGATTTATCTTCCATTGATCCAAACACCACCGGGATACAACCACAATTATGATTATAAATGCATGCACACATCTAGCTTACAAATCATTAACACCAATTACGATGAACAATATCATCACAACATGACTCACTGATAACAACACCGAATTTAATATATTCAAGCTTCGGTAAAATCAAACAATCACAACATACATAATTCACACCGAACATAACATCAACATCACATTTATGTTTGTTAGAACAAGATTTGTTCTGATCAATATTCTTAGTTTGGATGATAACAAGCTTATGAATTTTATATGAGATAATGTGGTACTCTAATACTATGCAACTTCCATTTCGGGAATTATATAAAGAGTATGCACAAAATCAGCGCAAGAAGCACTGACTCAGAAGGTTCAGCATGCAACATCAGAACATGGTCTGGCAAAACATCAGAAGATGGTCAAGCAGAATCAGAACATGGGTCTATGGAAGCATCAGAAGAACTTGAGATCATAAGCAGAAGCACTGAAGTTCTCATGGTATCACGCTCAGAAGCACTTCAAGGTCAGAAGACAAGAAGATGTTAGAACAAGATTTGTTCTTATCAATTATCTTAGTTTTGATGATAACAATAATATGAATTTTGCTTAAGATAATATGGTACTCTAATCCAATGCAATTTCCCTTTCAGGAAATATATAAAGAGTACGCATAATTCAGCGCTCAGAAGATGTGTCTCAAATGGTTCAGCATGCAACATCAGAACATGGTCTGGCAAGACATCAGAAGATGGTCGAAGCAGAATCAGAACATGGGTCTATGGAAGCATCAGAAGAACATGAGATCAGAAGCACTGAAGATCAGAAGATGGTATCACGCTCAGAAGCACTTCAAGGTCAGAAGATCAGAAGATGCTGTGCACCAAGCTGTTTGACTCTGATGATATTTAAACGTCGTATTCACAAACATCAGATCAGAAGGAAGTACACGTGGCAGACTACGCTGACTGACAAAAGGAACGTTAAAGCTACTAAAGGCTACGTCAGTAGACACAGCGTGAACAAGGCTCGAGGTAGTTGACAAAAGCGTATAACATTAAATGCAAAGCTGTACGGAACACGCAAAGCATTAAATGCATTCAACGGTCATCTTCTCAACGCCTATAAATATGAAGTTCTGATGAGAAGCAAGGTTAACGATCCTGCACCAAAACAACTCATATCAAACTTGCTGAAACGCTGTTCAAATCTAAACTCAGAATCTTCATCTTCATCAAAGCTCACTACATTGCTGTTGTAATATCTTAGTGAGATTAAGCTTAAACTGTAAGAGAAATATCACTGTTGTGATTATCGCTTTTAAGAAGCATTTGTAAACTCTTGAATAGATTACATTAAGTTGTAAGGAACTAGAGTGATCAGTTGATCAGTATACTCTAGGAAGTCTTAGCAGTTGGCTGAGCAGGAAGTCTTGGCAGTTGGCTGAGCAGGAAGTCTTGGCAGTTGGCTGAGCAGAAAGTCTTAGGAGTGAACTAAGCCTAGAGTGATCGTGTTGATCAGTAGACTCTAGAAAAAGTCTTAGGAGTGAACTAAGCAGTTGTTCCTGGAGTGATCAGGTTGTGATCAGAAGACTCTGGAAGACTTAGTTGCGGCTAAGTGGAAAACCATTGTAATCCGTGCGATTAGTGGATTAAATCCTCAGTTGAGGTAAATCATCTCTGCGGGGGTGGACTGGAGTAGCTTCGTTAACAGCGAACCAGGATAAAAATATTTGTGCATTTATTTTTATCGTCCAAGATTTAAAGTCACACTTATTCAATCCCCCCCTTTCTAAGTGTTTTTCTATCCTTCAATTGGCATCAGAGCGCCGGTTCTAAGGTGCAAGCACTTAACCGTGTTTAGAAAAGATTCAGGAAGAGAAAAACGCTTCATTTAAAAGATGGTTGATGAAAGTGAAAGGACTATACCTACATCTGCATCTACATCTGGCTCTGCTGAGCAATACAACGGTAACAATGGTTATACTAGACCGCCGGTATTTGATGGTGAAAACTTTGAATACTGGAAAGATAAACTGGAAAGTTACTTTCTGGGTCTAGATGGTGATCTATGGAATCTTCTGATGGATGGTTACAAACATCCTGTAAATGCCAGAGGCGTAAAGCTGTCAAGGCAAGAAATGAATGATGATCAAAAGAAGCTTTTCAGGAATCATCATAAATGTAGAACTGTTTTGCTGAATGCTATCTCTCATGCTGAGTATGAGAAGATATCTAACAGGGAAACGGCCTATGACATATATGAGTCCTTGAAAATGACTCATGAAGGAAATGCTCAAGTCAAGGAGACAAAAGCTCTTGCCTTAATCCAGAAGTATGAAGCCTTCAAGATGGAGGATGATGAAGACATTGAAAAGATGTTTTCGAGATTTCAAACTCTTACTGCTGGATTGAGAGTTCTTGACAAAGGATACACCAAGGCTGATCATGTGAAGAAGATCATCAGAAGCTTACCCAGAAGATGGGGTCCTATGGTGACTGCATTCAAGATTGCAAAGAATCTGAATGAAGTTTCTCTGGAAGAGCTTATCAGCGCCTTGAGAAGTCATGAAATAGAGCTGGACGCAAATGAGCCTCAAAAGAAAGGTAAGTCTATTGCATTAAAATCAAATATCAAGAAATGCACTAACGCTTTTCAGGCCAGAGAAGAAGATCCTGAAGAATCAGAATCTGAAGAAGAAGATGAACTGTCCATGATTTCCAGAAGGCTAAATCAACTCTGGAAGACCAAGCAAAGGAAGTTCAGAGGCTTCAGAAGTTCAAGGAAATTTGAACGTGGAGAATCTTCTGATGAAAGAAGATTTGACAAGAAGAAGGTCATGTGCTATGAATGCAATGAGCCTGGACACTACAAGAATGAATGTCCAAATCTTCAAAAGGAAAGTCCCAAGAAAAAGTTTCATAAGAAGAAAGGTCTTATGGCAACCTGGGATGAATCAGAAGATGATTCAGAAGATGAGCAGGCCAACTGTGCGCTGATGGCGACAGAAGATGACGGATCAGAATCTACATCAGAATCAGATTCTGAAGAGGTATTTTCTGAACTTACTAGAGATGAGTTAGTTTCCGGTCTAACTGAACTTCTGGAACTCAAGTCTCAGATTAGTCTCAAATACAAAAAGCTGAAAAAGCAATTTGAATTTGAAACAAAGAAGCTTGAGTTGGAGAATTCTGAATTAAAAGAAAAACTTTTAAAATTATCCAATAATGTTGGATCTCCTTCTGATTCAGAAAAATCCACTCCTAGTCTGAACCATATTCTGAAAGAATATGATTTAAGTTTCAGAAAGTTCTTATCTAGAAGTATTGGCAGAAGTCAGCTAGCTTCTATGATATATGCTGTATCTGGAAACAAAAGAGTTGGCATTGGTTATGAGGGTGAAACCCCATACAGACTTGAACCTGTTGATGAAATGAAAATTACATACAAGCCATTGTATGATCAGTTCAAGTATGGCCATTCTCATGATATTAGGCACACCTCACATGCACAAAGTTTTCACATAACACACACTAAGAAGCATGTGACACAATCTAGGAAATATCATGAAACTCACATTAAAAATTATCATGCTGTTCCTCTTATTGCTTACAATGTCAAACCCAAGTTCAAACAGAACTTGAGAAAATCTAACAAGAAAGGACCCAAGAAGATGTGGGTACCAAAGAAAAAGATTATTTCTTTTGCAGATTCTTTTGATAACAAAGAAGACAACATTCAACATGACATGACACCTGGATTCAAGTTGGTCTCAACACTTGAAGGGAAGAAAGATTGTCTTTCAAGTTCTGGTTCTTAAATCTGTTGAAGAAACTATGTTTGTAGGATTTCAGAAAAGAAAGTTTATTAGTCTTGGAACCATCTGTTCTTGTTTGTCTCTAAAGCATTGATGTTTCATTCTTGATGCTACAGAATATACAACATTGAAACATTGATTGTGGACAAATCAATAAACATCTGTTTTGATGATAAACTTGTTCCTGATGAAACAAAGAGCTTAAGAATTTCTGCAGATACAGTTTTATCTTATCAGAAGCTGCAGAACAAAGAAGTGAACCTCCAGAAGCGGTGTACATCAGAAGTAATGGATCTGAAGATCATTCAGACTTATATCAGCACACTTCAGAAGGAGTATTTCCAGAAGAGAAACTTGATCAACTCAGAAGCAGTGATCAGAATCTGGAGGCGTAAAATCTCTCTGATATTTACAGCTGTCATCTATTATCTGATGATGAACACGTATATGTACGGTTAGTACAAAGCGTGCAGTTGAAAAGACGCCGACCTAGGTAACTGTATTAAATCATTTCATTTACTGTGTTCTCTCTCCTAATGTCATTTCTCATTAAATGCATAATGATTTCTTTTTTAAATCTTTTATTTAACCCGCTTCATCTTCATTCCCATTTTTTTTTTCTCTCTCTTTTGTGCATTCATCTCGCTACATCTCTCTTCAAACCCTAGTTCTTGATTTGATCTCAAAGCATTATCATAATGAATTCATCTTCTCGTTCTTCAATCTCTAAAGATAGCATCTCTTCCACACAGAACCGTTTAAGCAAAAATGATGCTCCGTTGAAAACTTGCTTAATACCCACGAAAGAACTGGAAGTTTTATGTGAATCGGCTGTGGACATCAACAACCTTAAAGCAAATGGCTTTCAGTGTGATGCAAGAATCTTTGAGCAAGGATGGTCTAAATATCTTGATAGATTGGTTGGTCCAATTTATCCAGAACTTGTAAAGGAATTTTGGGTACATGCAACAGTTACCCCAACTGCCATCATTTCATTCGTGCTAGGGCATGAAGTGACTATCACTGAGAAACTCATCAGAAAGCTGTACAATCTTGATGATGAAGAAGGTTGGTCTGAGTTTCAACCCCATACAGTTGACTGGACTTTAGTTGAAAAACAAATCTCTACGGTTGTTGGAACTGACTCTCATTTTACGGGCAACTTAAAGCCTTTTTATAAAGTATGGGCTGAGATTATTCTGGGTTCTCTTCACCATAGAAAAAGGATGCGCTGCTCCTCCTACATCAGTCCTACTCACAAGTATACTCTTTTCTGCATTGGCAAAAAGATAGAGATCAACATCTCTCATATTCTTTTTGAGAATCTGAAAACCTCTATCTTTGAGTCAAGAGAAGATGAAAGGGCGAAGTACCCTCATATTCCAAGAACAACCATTCCTTTCGGAAGAATGATTTCAGACATTCTGATTGAAAGCAAAGTGGTGGACTTCGTCAGGAATTCAAATGCATCGCTTTCTCTTGAAGCAACTCATGGTCCCATCTTCAATGGTGTTGATCTGTTTGGACTGGAAGTCATTAAGAATGTACCTGTTATGTGCACAAGCTTTCCGGACATTCTAACAAGAAGAATTGCTGTTAAAGGATTCATATCTTTGTATCATAAAGAACTTGATCAAGTTGTCAAGTTTTACTTGGAAGATTGTGTGAGGAAGCAATCAGATGTTGATCCTGCTTGGATCCGTGGCAGAGTACTTCCGTCTAAAGAGGATATTCTGAAGAAGGATAAGAAGGAACGACAGGCAAGGTTAAAAAGAAAGGCTGAAGAAGATGAGGCTGAAAGAGCCAAGAAGTTGAGGGTCACCTATGATCCTGACAAGGTGGACTCTAAAGAACGAAGAGATAAAAGGATCAGAGATTCCTTTCGCAGAACCAGATCTTCTTCCTCTTCTTCTGTACAAATCTCCAGAAATGTCCTTACTCCACCTCCTTCTGTCCCTAAACCATCTTTCCAATCACCTCCATCTGAACCAAAAGTAAACTTCACTCTACCAAATCCTTCTCCATCATCCTCCTCCTCTCCCATTCTAAACCCCACACCGTTGAGCATTCTTCCACCAACTCCTTCTGATAATTTCCCCTCACCAATTCCCTTTACAAATACTCCACCCTCTCCTCAATTCATTCCATCTGACACTCCAACCTCATCAATCATTCTCTCAGATATTCCCTCCTCATCAACCACCGCACCTCCACCTTCTTTATCCCATCCATTACCTACCAGAAAATCCCAACCCTACTGTCTTCTCTATCCTGACTACAAATTCACCTTCAATCCGCCTGAACCTGAACCTTCTACATTCCTGGAACTCTTCAGACATGAGGTGATTAGCAGTCTAGACCTTCTGAAGGATGCATTCCTAAATGGTCTGGATGATGTTTCTACAAGAAATCTCTGGAGAAGATTTCGCAAGGATTTTCAAGTAGAAGCAATGGGAGTTCAGAAAAGACTAGTGGCTGCTGCCCCTGGTTACCCTGGTTACCTTCTGGAGGAAGATAATGGTATATACTACCATCCTCTCAGAAATTGTGTTGCTGCTGAGGAGAAGCCCTTTGTGGATGAATTGGAAGTATTGAGACTGGCTGCTGCAATGGAAGCAAACCCATGCAGGGACATGGTTATCTGGATTCCTGAGTATCCTGTTCTGCTTGGAGACTTCAAGACCTTATTTGACTTTCTGAGGGAAAACCCTTCTAAGAAAGACCCTAGCTTGGTCATTCCAGAAGTTGTTGACCCACCAGAAGTTGAAGGTCCCTCTGCTCCAAGGAATCTAGCTGCCATTCTTCAGGCACTTGAGAATGGCGACTCGGAAATTCCTGTTGCAGAATATGGAGATGCTTCTATGCAAGAAGCAGATGCTGAAGATCATGTTGCTAAATCAGACCCTGTTGAGGACATCCCAGCAAATGATACTTCTATGGAAGCTGCAGATCAAGTTGTCATTCCTGTGGTTGAAAGCGGTGAAGCTTCTTCTGATGAACCTTCTCGTCTTGCAAGGACTCTAGAAGCGATTCAGAGGAGACAGGATGAGCAAAGCTCACTCAATGAGAAGTATGATGCTTTCATTGAAAGGCAAGAAGGACACAACAACGATGTTAAACAGATGCTGGCCAAGATCTTATCAAGACTAGGGCCATCTTAGATTGAGTCTGTGGTGTTTCTTTCTTTTCTTTGCATCTGTTTTGTTTCTGTGCATCTGATCTTTTCATCCTGTACTTTTGTGCCCATTGATTGAACCTTAATGAAATCATCTTCTTCCTCCATGTGTTCTGTTTTATACATCTGAATCTTTTTATATATTCTTTTTGATGTTATGACAAAAAGGGGGAGAAAGATAAATGATAAATGATTTGATTAAATCTATCAGTTGCTGGGTAAAGGCTCCCACACATTCACTAACAAGAACTGCAAGTTCTATATGGTTTAAGTGTTTTGCAGGTACAGAGAAGTGAAGTGAATCTTCAAAGCAAACACTAGAAGCAAAACCATGGAAACTGAAGCAAGCTGAGTGCTGTCAAGCTTCAGAGATCAGAAGCAAGAAAGAAGAATGAATCAGAAGCACTGATAATAGAATTTGAATATCATTGTCTATCCTGTTATGACAAAATTCTATTTGCCCTGATACATATAATGTTATGGCTCTGATACATTATCTGCTCTGATACACGTTTTTAGCCTAAATGCTCTGATACATTTGGCTCTGATACATATCATGTATTTGAATATACATTTTATGTTCTAACTCGTTCATGCTGACTTTTGTCGTTTAGTTTTTGTTCTGTAACATTTCAGGATGTAGAGATGCTCAGATGATGCTCTGGTACATTCAACAATGTTCTGATACAAATCTAGCATGAAGTGATGTTGGTAGACATTCAAAGTTCTGAAGCTATCCGAGGGAAGCAGAAATCAGAAGATGTGAATGTTCTAAAAGATCCAGTAATTCAAGTTCTGAAGCTGTCCTGAATGGAAGCAGAAGTCAGAAGCTGTGAATGTTCTGAAGATCAAAGAAATTCAAGTTCTGAAGCTGTCCAATGGAAGCAGAAGTCAGAAGCTATGAATTCTCTGAAGGCAGAAGCTTATATGATCGTCTCTACCGAAATAATCAGGGAAGTCTTTTATCAAAGTTCTTCGAGTATTTATTTCAGGGGGAGATTATTTATCTCAGGGGGAGATTGTTAATCTCAGGGGGAGACATATTCATATGCTTATGCTATAGCTGTGTAATTTGACTTTTGCCGTCTACTCTTTATGATCGCAAATTCATATCATTTATATATGTTTTTGTCATCATCAAAAAGGGGGAGATTGTTAGAACAAGATTTGTTCTTATCAATTATCTTAGTTTTGATGATAACAATAATATGAATTTTGCTTAAGATAATATGGTACTCTAATCCAATGCAATTTCCCTTTCAGGAAATATATAAAGAGTACGCATAATTCAGCGCTCAGAAGATGTGTCTCAAATGGTTCAGCATGCAACATCAGAACATGGTCTGGCAAGACATCAGAAGATGGTCGAAGCAGAATCAGAACATGGGTCTATGGAAGCATCAGAAGAACATGAGATCAGAAGCACTGAAGATCAGAAGATGGTATCACGCTCAGAAGCACTTCAAGGTCAGAAGATCAGAAGATGCTGTGCACCAAGCTGTTTGACTCTGATGATATTCAAACGTCGTATTCACAAACATCAGATCAGAAGGAAGTACACGTGGCAGACTACGCTGACTGACAAAAGGAACGTTAAAGCTACTAAAGGCTACGTCAGTAGACACAGCGTGAACAAGGCTCGAGGTAGTTGACAAAAGCGTATAACATTAAATGTAAAGCTGTACGGAACACGCAAAGCATTAAATGCATTCAACGGTCATCTTCTCAACGCCTATAAATATGAAGTTCTGATGAGAAGCAAGGTTAACGATCCTGCACCAAAACAACTCATATCAAACTTGCTGAAACGCTGTTCAAATCTAAACTCAGAATCTTCATCTTCATCAAAGCTCACTACATTGCTGTTGTAATATCTTAGTGAGATTAAGCTTAAACTGTAAGAGAAATATCACTGTTGTGATTATCGCTTTTAAGAAGCATTTGTAAACTCTTGAATAGATTACATTAAGTTGTAAGGAACTAGAGTGATCAGTTGATCAGTATACTCTAGGAAGTCTTAGCAGTTGGCTGAGCAGGAAGTCTTGGCAGTTGGCTGAGCAGGAAGTCTTGGCAGTTGGCTGAGCAGAAAGTCTTAGGAGTGAACTAAGCCTAGAGTGATCGTGTTGATCAGTAGACTCTAGAAAAAGTCTTAGGAGTGAACTAAGCAGTTGTTCCTGGAGTGATCAGGTTGTGATCAGAAGACTCTGGAAGACTTAGTTGCGGCTAAGTGGAAAACCATTGTAATCCGTGCGATTAGTGGATTAAATCCTCAGTTGAGGTAAATCATCTCTGCGGGGGTGGACTGGAGTAGCTTCGTTAACAGCGAACCAGGATAAAAATATTTGTGCATTTATTTTTATCGTCCAAGATTTAAAGTCACACTTATTCAATCCCCCCCTTTCTAAGTGTTTTTCTATCCTTCAGAAGATGCTCTGCACCAAGCTGTTTGACTCTGATGATACAAACGTTGTTTACACAAACATCATATCAGAAGCAAGTACTAGCTGGCAGGCTACGCTGACTGACAAAAGGAATGTTAGAAGCTATTAAAGGCAACGTCAGTAGACACAGCGAAAACAAGGCTCGAGGTAGTTGACAAAAGAGTGAAACATTAAATGCAATGCTGTACGGAATACGCAAAGCATTAAATGCTCCCAACGGTCATCTTCTCAAACGCCTATAAATATGAAGTTCTGATGAGAAGCAAGGTTACAACTTACGAATTACAAACTCTGAACCAACTTGCAGAAACTCTGTAAAATTCAAAAGCTCTCAAACTTCATCATCAAACTCACTACATTGCTGTTGTAATATCTTAGTGGGATTTAAGCTAAAACTTAAGAGAAATCACAGTTGTGATAATAGCTTTATAAGAAGCATTGTAACTCTTAGAATTTGTTTACATTAAGTTGTAAGAACTAGAGTGATCAGGTTGTTGATCAGTATACTCTAGAAAGTCTTAGAGGGTTTCTAAGCAGATTGTTCTTAGAGTGATCAGGTTGTGATCAGTATACTCTAGAAGACTTAGAAGTTGTCTAAGTGGAAAACCATTGTAATCTCGTGTGATTAGTGGATTAAATCCTCAGGTGAGGTAAATCACTCCAAGGGGGTGGACTGGAGTAGTTTAGTTAACAACGAACCAGGATAAAAATCATTGTGCAAATTGTTTTTATCTTACAAGTTTTAAAGCTACACTTATTCAAACCCTCCCTTTCTAAGTGTTTTTCTATCCTTCAATGTTACTACAACATCACCACATTGTCACATTTATCAAAATATGCACACAATGTACAAACACGCCAAAATGA
Source organism: Vicia villosa (assembly GCF_029867415.1). NCBI lineage: Eukaryota > Viridiplantae > Streptophyta > Magnoliopsida > Fabales > Fabaceae > Vicia > Vicia villosa. The sequence continues at coordinate 42,927,305 of NC_081181.1, read as the reverse complement.
ATTAAATCGAGACTTTCAAAATAAAATCTGACTAGTGTGAGAGCAAGGTGGAGTTTTCATGATGTCAAATCATTGTGAATCAACCACAACTTAGGTGGAAACTTAGAAACCGAGCAAATGCAACCAAGACAAGTATTTTTGGCTACAAGACACTAATAGGTCGACTCAGAGAAACAACAGGTCGACCTACTGCAAGCTGCTTCTGAAAAATTCTGTGTAAGGGCTGAATGTGTCGATGCATCACATGAATAGGTCGACGCATGGAACTTTGTGTTATCTCGGGTATGCGCACGCTGACTCTTCAAGTCGACGCATCCACTCTTTGAAATTCAAATGAAAAAGAAAAATGCGTCGACGCATTGAGTGACTAGGTCGACACATATCATTTTGGGGAACCCACGGGAATGCGCACGTCGACCCTTCAAGTCGACGCAAGTGTCACACTTGGCTCATTTTCAGGTGCAATACATTCAATAGGTCGACCTATGCAGAGAGCAGGTCGACCTGTCGCTAATAAATTTGGTTTTCTGCTGTTTTCAATTTGGCCTATTTCCACTCCGTGAGAATGCCGTCACGGTAACTGGGACCAACGTATTGACCCAATTTGACTATAATGTTTATCTGAACAACATGTTGAGGCGCCCTCATGCTGACCATGTAGTTCAAAGCAACTTGTTCCCCCGGTCCGCTACTACAGGTCTCTTAAACATTGTTGATAGAATTCTACAATGGATTATGGCACGAATCATCCGACCTAAACAAGGTGGATATTCTCGTGTTGACCAACAACAAGTGTACTTGGTTTGGTTGATCAAGAGCAGAATTCCGGTAAATTGGCCCCATTTTATTGTGAAGCGTATGTTTGAATTAAAGGAGTCAGGTAGAGGCACCGCTATTGGATATGCATCTCTCATCCAATGGGTGCTTAATAGAGTCAATATTCCATCTCAGCGGCTTCCCAAGAAGACCATCTCCATTGACCAAGTATTCACAAAGAAGACACTGAATATGATGGGATTCTTCTACAATCGCGCCACGGGTGCCTATGGAGCTGGTCTACGAGGAAACAATCCGGACCTCAATAGAGAAGATGAGGATGAAATGAACATTGATGAAGAGGAAGATATCGCAGGTGAAGATGAAGATGAAGATGTGGGTGCTGAAACTGCCGGCTCAAACATTACGCAGTTGATGGAGGCTATGCATCTTCAACAAATTGAAAATCAAAATTTGATGAATGAGCGCCTAACTACTCTGACCACTCGTGTTACTGAGCAAGGTGCTCAATTTACAGCCTACTCAACACTTCAAGAGCAAAGGTACAACACGCTCTATGGTATGTTGATTGCACAGAGCAACCAAATCTCCTCCTTCACAAGTGCCTTCATGCAACACTACCCATTTCCTCCAGTTCATTCGGCTCAACCACCACCACCGGCTCAAGAAGGAGATGATGATGCCAATGCCTAGTGTTCTCTTTTGATTTTTTCCATTCACCATTTACATATTGTCATGAACATTTTTATTGCACTTTGTGACTTCATTTTATTTTATGTTGGACAAAATTCTACCATACTTTGTGTTTGTGTACGGATTTAAATTGAGCTATGTGCTCATTATGCGTTTAGCTATTTATGTTATGTTGCCGTTTATTTTATCATTGAACGTTGTTTTATGTGAATGATTGCTTTATGATTATGATTGCAAAAGGGCTTAGTAATGATCAAAATTGAATTTTGTTATTCCGCCATGTATGTATAATATGCTTGCCTCTTTTTGATGTTGTCAAAGGGGGAGAAAAACTAAGTGAATCAGCAAGCCAATAGAAAACACATGCACCAAGATAGGGGGAGCATACAGAAAGGGGGAGCAAGCACTTCGGCTAAGCAACGCCTCGACAAAGATTCACAATTCTTGCCATCATCAAAAAGGGGGATTATGTGAGAGCAAGGTGCAGTTTTCATGATGTCAAATCATTGTGAATCAACTACAACTTAGGTGGAAACTTAGAAACCGAGCAAATGCAACCAAGACAAGTATTTTTGGCTACAAGACACTAATAGGTCGACTCAGGGAAACAACAGGTCGACCTACTGCAAGCTGCTTCTGAAAAATTTTGTGTAAGGGCTGAATGCATCGACACATCACATGAATAGGTTGACGCATGGAACTTTGTGTTATCTCGGGTATGCGCACGCTGACTCTTCAGGTCGACGCATCCACTCTTTGAAATTCAAATGAAAAAGAAAAATGCGTCGACGCATTGAGTGACTAGGTCGACGCATATCATTTTGGGGAACCCACGGGAATGCGCACGCCGACCCTTCAGGTCGACGCAAGTGTCACACTTGTCTCATTTTCAGGTGCAATACATTCAATAGGTCGACCTATGCAGAGAGCAGGTCGACCTGTCGCTAATAAATTTGGTTTTCTGCTGTTTTCAATTTGGCCTATGCATTGTATGTGGTATAAATACTCAAGTGATCATTCTCAAGCATTCTAACAAGAAACGTGAAAGATAGACTCAGCTTCTTCTCATCTTCAAACTTTCGTTTATTGATTGAGAATCACACATAATCATCTTTCTCGATCGAAGTAAGGAACGTGTGTTGATAAGGTTCAACGGTAGATATTTGTCTTGTTCGAGATTCGACGGTAGACATTCATCTTGTTCGAGTGAAGATTGTTGAGGGTGTTTCTTGTATAAAACCTTAGGGTTTTTCCTTCTTCATCAAAGATTTTGTTCGAAGGTTTTTGATGATCGATTCGCTTTGGTATTCAATTCAGCCGTGCATAAAGGATTGAGGGATTGAAGATCCTCTCAACAAACTTGCTACAACCGGAGGATTGAGAAAGGAATGATCGGGGTCTTGATCGGTGAAGATCATAGACATTGACTTGATTCAACTAGAATCAAGGGGAGGATCGAATTGTATTCAATTTTACTGCATATGTGTAGTTGGTGATTGGTACTTTCTATCCTTGTTAAACATTTTGCAATCTAATAAAACTTTCCTAATTTCATTTGAAATTAGGGGCAGACGTACTCCTGCGAGGACGATAGAGGAACTGCCTAAACAAATATCGTGTTCCTTATCGTTTTTACTTTATCTTGTTTTCATTTGTTTTCGTTTATTTCCATTGTTGAACAAAAACTAAGGTTAGGTAAAATATCGATCACCAAGTGTTCGATAAAATTACTCAATCAAATTTTTGTTCAAATTTTAGTGAAAACGCTCATTGTGAGTAATATACCATATAGTGTGCAATTGATACAATCGATATATTCGTTAAAACGTAATTCATAACTTGACATTTTCATCCGTTCAGTTTAGTGCACATATCCGGTCCCCGATAACATAATCGCTCTTAGACGATTAAGTGATTCAGGGAAGTCACGTTTCAAAAGCTAAAATTTTCTTAAGTCGGAAAAAGGTGGTCTATTCACCCCCCTCTAGACCATTCCTATTGTCTAACAACTACTTCCTGTTAAACCAATTTATTAGATAGAATACTCAATTTCCTTTACAACACCCAAAACGGCGATTAAAACGAACATACAGTTTATAAGATATGAATTCTTAAAATTAAAATATTTTTTCAAAAAGCTTCAGTGTAACCGGCTACCAAAATGGCGTAACCGCTTACACCTGACAAAAATCATTTATTTTTCAAAAAGGCTACAGTGTAACCTACTACCAAAATAGCGTAACTGATTACACATTAACTTCAATCAATTCGCTATTCTCAAAACTAACACGTAATCGGTTACAACCTCGAGCGTAACCGATTACGAGACCCCAAAAACCCATTTTAGCTATTTTTCGCTGCTGTAATCGGTTACGGCTCTGAGTGTAACCGGTTACAGCATACCAGTAGCGGAAAAATCACATTTTGATAGTGTGTCCTCTTCTCCAATTCAAACCAAATCGTACCAAAAAAATTACAACCTCAAAACAGTGCCGATTCACATATTCAGCACATTTCCATCATGCTTTGGGGATATTTAACATCAAGTATATTCCATAATAATTCAACCTACCCTATAAATTCCAAAACACCAAAACCTCTAATACATTCAATTGGGATAACAATACACCTAATCAATTCTATCATTCATAAACTAATAATATAGGCTAAAAGGAATTAGTCACGCTTTACCTTATTCAAAGAATCTTGAGAGCTCCTCTTCCTCTGCTTTTCACGTATGTTGAGTTCTTTTCCTTCTCCTTTTTGATTCTTTCTTTTTCTTATTTTTTTTCTTTCAAACTTCCTTTAGTTATATGAAAAATAAAATCAATTTAGTAAGGCTTATTTGCTCACACCTCCCCTTTACTAACCACCACACTGGCTCAATTACTTTATTTTTCATAGTTTTCCACTAAATCATCAAATTTCCAAATAATCCAAATAATAATTTAAATTCCAATTAAATCAAATAATGAAAATTACGGGTTGTTACAGATGGTATCACATGCATTTGCACAATGTCAGTTGCATTGCATTATCATGGGTATGATATGATTGATGAATTAGTTGTTGTTGAATGATGAATGATGCTAATATTGTACGAAGTGGTGAAATTATGCATGACTTATATCTCCTATATTCTTTATCATCCATTCCTTTATATTGTAACGTATCTCACTCCTTCTGTTTGAATGTTACCCCTATGTTGTTAACGTGTAGGTAATCAGGAATGAAGGCTAAATACCTTCAGTAGTTGAGTTAGTGTCGTCACTCTGATACGTAACACTCGGGGGGGGGGGGGGGGGGGTGGGGGTGAACGCTATTATTTTCTATTTGTTTCTTTGTTGAGATTTTAATTGTTTATTGAAGTATGTTTACAGACTGGAGCTGATTTTGTTGGATTAAGATGCCATGATGTTTCTAAGACTAAACATGTTGAATTCCACTGCGTAATCAAAAGTTGTTTCTTTTGAAGACTATATCGTTTTGAATGGTTCATCCGTTTATACGTGACGTGTTATGTATCTACTATGATTATGAGCAAATGTTTGTATTATGAAGTAAATGTGACATCTTGATTTTGATGAATTGTTTTAAGTGATAATTTTAATACTCTGATTATTATTAAAATTATACAGGGTAAATCGGGGTGTTACACTTTGAACCCCACTTGTTTTGAAAATGGTTTTGTATTGTTAAAGCTCAAGCTTTTTAAATAAACCATTGGTTTTGTATTGTTAAAGCTAAATCAACCTCTTTTATTAAACTCTTGTCTTGTATTGTTAAAGCTTGACACCTTTTAAAACTTGTTAAGTATTTTAATGCTTAACATTTTAAAAAATCCGTTAAGTATTGTTAAATCTCAACACCCAAAAAGATTTTTCCACTTGACTCTTTTATTTTCCTTTTAAGAAGAGCAACAAAAGCTCTGACTTTCCTACTGCACTTAAGGGATATGTAGGCCTAAGATGCGATATCTTATCGAGCTCACTTTTAAAACCTTCATTTTTCATCCTCCCACTCTATTTAAACAAAAACACAAAGGCATTTATAACAATAATAACAATAAAAAAGTTCCTACGGAGTACTGTAGATGTGAGAGGTGCTTAAAACCTCCCCCTTGCATAACAAACCCCCCGTACCCAAATCTCTAATAAATTTATTTGTTTTGATTTTAAAAACTTCTGTGGATTTTATTTCGCTCTTTCTCCCATTTACTTTGGATACAATAAAGCGCGGTGGCGACTCTGTTTAAAATATATGAGCTAACTCAATCAATGGCTTTAGTCTCACAAATTTCATCGCTACAAGTTTATCTTGATTATTATAATTGGTCTAAGTATTAGATAATTGTAGAATTGGTTTTGGGGTTTTTGCGTTATGTTGAATAGATGATGATGTCATGAATATTGATGAATTAGAAGTATTGATTTGCAATAGAATGATGTCCATAATGTATAATACATTGATTTGTGGTTACTTGATGAAATTATGAGTTTAGATGATGATTTAAGACTTGCAATGTGAAAAAAGTGCAAGAATTAGGACTAGTTTTATGCAGGAGATCGCAACAGGAAAAACCTGTTTGTGCAACTTCGCCGGGAGAATCCATCCAGTCGTCGGGTGAATGGACTCGCCCAGGACATGTCGGTCAAGCGAGTGGAGGCAAAGGCTACTGACTTTAGTCGCCAAGCGAATAAGAGGATTCGACGGGCGAATAGTGCCTGAACCCCAGAATTCTTGTAAAGGCCGTAACTTGAGTTTTGGACTCTGTTTGACGCGCCGTTTGAAGCGTAGAGAGACGATATATATATATATATATATATATATATATATATATATATATATATATATATATATATATATATATATATATATATATATATATATATATATATATATATATATATATATATATATATATATATATATATATATATATATATATATATATATATATATATATATATATATATATTATTTTCATTTTTCTTTCAAAAAGGAAAATCTCAAAAATCCGTAAGTTTATATCTATGAAGTATTCATCTGTCCAATAAAATAGTCACTACATATATAATGAAGTAAGACAAATGATAGTAGAGGAGGGTAGCATAGGCTGATAGGAGCATGGGGCAGAGAAATCATCAAGTTAAGAGAGGTTAATGAGAGAGTTAAGATAGGAGGAACTATTCCATAATAGAGACATAGCAGAACAGAAGTAGCATGCATGCATGTTTATCGATTTTCGCCATATCCTTAGAAGATTTTTATTTTATTTGATTTTTATGAATCGAAAACGGCTTCTGCACCAGTATCATCAATTTGACAGATTTCTGATGCAGGCATGGTATGTAGCTATCTACAACGATCATGCATCAAAGAGAGAAAGAAGAAAAGGACAAAACTTAGGTATTTATATTTTTTTTTTTTTGGTTAGCATTTAGATTGAGTCAAGTAGTCAACCCTATGTTTCTTATCAGAAGTGAAAGCGATTGTTCATTTGACGAACCTAAATACTTGACGTAGGATAAATAAAGTATGCTTCTGTGTTTTGTCGTTAACATTTACTTCCATCGATCAAGTAAACGAAGGACGAATCCATCAATAGTGTAAATCTTTATTGTTTGCTTCTATTTTACTTTTTGCATTTATTCATTTATTTATTAGCAATGTAACAGAGAACAAGAGAGGGAAAGTTAATGATACTTATTCCTCACACGGATCCATAACGTCATAATAAATTGTTGAATTTTTAAATTCAATGGGAGGTTGGTTGCTTATTTCAAAATGTTTGGGGTGACAAATGTTAAGAAAAACAAGTATGCTTCGAAAGTATTGAGAAATCAGTGTGATAAAATTGCACATTGATTAAAAAAAATAAGGTTCAATTCATATCAAAAAAATTTATGTATAGAGATAAACAACGGTAACAATTAAAATAAATGTCATTTAATAGTAATAACCAATAAACGGTAAATTTAGCATAAGAAGATAAAATTAGAGGAGAAACTCAAAAGGTTTGTTTACTTCGTGGAATCAAATGATCTACGTCTCATGTCGAGAGAATGTCGTCGGTTTACCATATTCTAAAAATTGTTACAAGAGATTATAAATGAGTTTCAAGAAAATAGTCTTTTAAGTACCCTAGAACAAACAATATTTTTTACCGAAATGTTTCTTAATCATTCCAACTCTCAATATAAGAAACACATAAATCCTAGATGTTTAAAAATATTTCTCAATCTCCTTAGATAACTCCAAAGATTTCCCAAAAATCATTGTCTTTCTAAGTTTTCTCTTGAAATTCCCTAAACTCTTATTTCTCCTTTTGCTCTAAAACTCTATAATTGTCAGACTGCAAATAACAGAGGAGATGCATATTTATAATTACTAAAACCCAACATATCCATAACAAAGCCCAAAACACAACCCATAAACAAACGAGTCCACGAACAAGCCCGAAAGTATGTTAGTACCAAAATATGTCATTTTTCTTTCTCTTTCTCACGTGAAGTTTAAAGGCATATTACAAAAATCTCCACCTTGAATTGAAATTGATGGTGGTGTCAATTTTTGACCACCAACCACATTGCTGCTCTCTCCAAAGCTGGAATCACTCTTTAATAACTTTGATTAAGTTCAAGTCACCCTTGAACCTTGATCTTGCCACTTGCATCCACTCACTTCCAATCACCCTTTTCTACCTAGGTAATCTAACAAGCCGACAAGCATGATTTTTCAACCATCATTGAGTCCTCTTGCTTTCGAATGCCTCCTTGAAGGTCCTTTTTTTTATGAATTTTGCAACCTTTTAGCATCATTCAAAGAATAACATTTAAGACTAGCATACCCGTCCGTTTGAGATGTTACAATATCCCTTTTTACCTTATCACGAGTCAAATGATAATAAAAGAGCTTTATAACCATTTCCTCACTAGTACTACTACTATCCATAGTAGGAAACTTCACCTCAAACTGATTTTTCTCCGCCATAGTTTCTAAAAGCTTCATTCCTTGGCTTTTACTCTTCTTTTTTTAAAAGAACTATCTACCAACAAGTAAGATGTTTTGCACCAACCTTACTTAGAAAACTCAATGACAACTTAGTGGTCTCATGCATCTTTATCCCGTGTCTTCTATAAAATTCATTAAACTGTTCTGAAAGAACTTCCAGTCAATCGTCATGCCTTGATCTCAAATCGCATACCTTGTTCTTGTTATGAAATACTTCACTAATTAATGATTAATGAACAACAATATTTGAACCTTCTAAAATATATAGACCACATATTTTAGACTCTTTAACAATGATCACTTCATCATGCAAAATCTTCAACACCCCACGTTCAACTCTAGTGCAATAGCCTAGATCATCAAACATGCTTATGGACAACCAATTTTACTTAAGTTCTGGAACATACCTCACATTATGAATAAAAAACTCATGATCATATAACATTTTTAGTCTAACCATACCCACACCTTCAACCTTGCAAGCCTTATTGTCACTAAGATAAACTACTCCACCTCGCTCCAATTTCAAAGCATTAAACTAATATATTCCGGGACACGTGTGATAAGAGAACCTGAGTCTATGACTCAACTATCTTTGGTCTTCAAATTCTATACAAATAATGCACCAGCACTCACATAACCATAATCATCTAAGGCGACACTAACTTGAACAAAATCATCATTAAACTTTCTCTGATGACAATCCTTCTTGAAGTGACCATTTTTCTGACAATTATAACATTTTACCTTTGACTATCATCATAGAAATTCTTTGGGTTTTATCGCCGTCTGGACTTCATCCAAATTAATAGTACCTTCCGTACCATAAAGAAGGGCACCCTTAAAGTGCTAAAAGGTTCAATTCACCTCAAGAAATTTGATGTGTGGAGACAAAGAACTATAGCAACCAAAATAAATGGCCTTCAACAATAATAATCAATAAATAGTGAATTTATTTGAAGAAGGTAAAATAAAGCGATAAATACAAAAGGTCTGTTTACCTAGTTTGATCAAATGATTTACATCTATGGGAGAGAGAAAATCTTCAATTAACTATACTCCAAAAGCCATTACAAGAGATTACAAATGAGTTACTAGAAATTATCCTTCTAAGTTACCAAAAATGAACCCATTTTCTACACAAGTGTTTCTCAATCTCTCCAACTCTAAACATAAGAATCACATATACCAAATATGTTTAGAAGTATTTCCCAATCCCCTTAAATTACTCCGAAGGATTCCCAAAAAACATTCTTTTTCTAAGTTTTCCCGTGGAATTCCCTAAACCCTTATTTCTCCTTTTGCAAATAACAGAAGAGATATATATTTATAATCGGAAAAAAGTCAACATATCCATAACAAAACCCAAAACAAGGCTCATTAACAAACGGGTCCACGAACAAGCCTGAAAGTATGCCAGTACCGAAATAAGTCATTTTTCATTCTCTTTCTCGCTTGAAGTGTTAAGGTTATTAAAATACCTATCAAGTTAAGGTTTTTGGTGAATATTGTTAGACGATAGGCTTATGATCTAGAGGGAGTGAATAGATCAACAAAAAATTTATGGTGTTTTAAAATTTTGGTTAACGGAAGCGTCCCGGAATCGACTTTCGTCAATTCTGAACCGTTATTTGTAAGATCAAATATGGTACAAACACGAAGATATTAAATATGCAAAAGAGTTTGAAAAAATATAATCAATTACGTTTTTCAAAAGATTATTCGTTTGAATGGATACACTTCATCACCCACTTACAATGAGAATAGAATGGATAAAATGGCACATACAATTTATCAAACAAGTAATGTGCAAAACATTTGTTGCACAAACAAAACAACAAACACTTGGCATGTAGTAGTTAACCTGTCAATGTAATCTAAGTGTGGTTAATTGTGAAATCCAATTGCAATTATCAATTACAATTCTCTTATACAAAAATGATTTTGTATCAAAAATTAACATTTATACTAATTTCCAAATTTACAATTGTGAACCAAGATTAATAGCAAGTAATAGAGAAATAAGGAGAGAGGAACACAAGGATTTGTTTAGGCAGTTCGTCGTTCGTCCTCGCTACGACTACGTTTGCCCCTAATTCCAAAAGGGAATTGAGATAGTTTTTATTTATTTTCAAAATGTTATTACAAGAGAAGATAAAGCAATAAAAAAATAAACTCAGCTTTGATGTCGTTTCTTTATCTTCTCTCTGCTTGACCATAAGCATGATCAACTCGGCCAACAATCTCGAATCAATCCTCAGATTACCGCTACTTCCTTTTACCGAACTTTACCGTTCTTGAAGGCTTTCACTCGGCTGAATTGCAATCGCCAATTGTTATCACCCAAGAACTTTGATTGATCCTTCGTCTACCATTACTCCCTTAACCGAACCTAGTTTTCTTCAAGGCTTTCACTCGATTTAATCGAATCCAAAGCTTTTTTTCAAAAACCTTCCAAATCAATCTGATCTTGTAGGACAAAACCCTAATGGTTTTATTCAGCGAATCCCCCGAAATTCTTTGCCCAATCAGAATCTACAAATTCTTATCCTTGGACGTTATAACTCTCAATTTATGTTCACTCAAGCAAAAATGATTATGTGTATTTCTAGAATGAGCAAGAGAAATAATGAAGATGAGAAGAATGTTAGTCTATTTTAGGTTTCAAAGTTGTGTTAAAATGAATGCATGAATGTATTTATATGTATATGTGAAAGATGACTAAATTTGGAAAATTCGTGCACAAAATGCCCAGAATTGAGCGACAGGTCGACCTCCAGGACTGTATGTGTAGACTTCTATGAGGCAGTGAGGTCAAGAGGTGAGCAACACGACATGTGTCGACCTCAGGACTCATATGCGTCGACCTATACAAGACAGTGAGGTGTGGAAGATAAATGCACAACATGCGTCGACCTCTGGAACCCATGTGTTGACATACAACTGTGTGTCAACCTCTGGCTGGCAGAAGTGACAAACAGCATGCTATGTGTCATACCTCAATTTTTGACCCTAAGATCATACATCATTTGCCTTTTCAATCATCAATCAAGATCACAATCTTGAGGTATCATTTTGTCTCTGAGGGGAATCATCAAGCACTTTTAGCTTTTTATTTGTTTTATACTAACCAAAATCCAAAAATATGCATTTTTGTTTCCTTTGTTTGTGTTTTGCAGGAAAAAGATCGGGCAAAAATCAAAACAGTGCAAGAAAATGGATTTTTGAAAATTTCACTATGGAAATCGATTTACCCACATAGGAAATCGATTTCCCTGGGCGAAATTTGAAAAAAGAGGGAAGCATGACATCGTTTTGGCACCAAACACTTTTTTCTTTGATCATTTTTGTCATTTTACCAATTTTCCACCTCACCAAATTAATTCCCTTCATTAAACCCATTTAAATACCATTTTACCATTTAAATACCATTTAAACACCAATTAAACACAAGCTAATTACCAAATGCAAAAAGACCAAACTACCACTACTCTTTCTCCCATCCTATAAATAGAGGTCTCTACTCCCTCATTTCTCAAGCTTGGAGAGCCAAAAAATTGCTTGCAAATTCATTTCTCACCCTTTCCAAAACCCTCACCCAAAGTTCATTTTCATAGAATTAGTGAGATTCACATTGAATCTTACTAGTTTTGAACTAAACCTCCTACATTTCTCTCTTTTCTTTGTTTGTTCATCTCCAATTTTGAAGGATCTACACACTTTGTGCTTGTTCTTGAAGCTATTTCAACATTTGATTTAAGAATTGGTAAATTCCTAAACTCTGAGATGTAGATTTTTCTTGCTTGTGTTCAATGCATCTTTGATGCTATATTGGTCCTATTTGATGGTAAATTGATGGAAAATTCGTGCTCCAATTGATATGTGATCATAAGGTGTTTGTATGTTTGCTTAAGTCAAGTTTTATGCTTCCTAATGCTGATTTTTTGAAAGCTGCGTGCAGGAAATCGATTTCCCTCTGTAGGAAATCGATTTCCACCTTGTTTTTATGCCAATTTTGAACTCTGCACTCAGGAAATCGATTTCCTACAGAGGTAAATCGATTTCCAGTGAGGCAGAATGCTTGTTTTTGCTAATTTTGACTTGTTTTTGGTTCTAACTCTTCTTCTACTCCATTCATTTGATATTTTCTTTGAATCACAAGTTAGAGGCCTAATTTCTCTTTAATTTCAATGGACTTAGGGCGTCGATAGGATGAGAATCCAAATCCGCAAAATCCGCAAATCCTATCGATAGAACGCATCCTATCTATGGAGGGATTGCCCCGAGGAATAACCTTGTCATATGCTTTGACGTTTAGGTTGAAGGGTATGCCCTTGATCTCCAGGATATGGAGGACTAACCATGGTGTTCTATCCTTTCGAATTTGAATTTTTCCCATGTTTGACATGCCCCTGCCTTTTATTGCTTCGAGGTGTGCCCCACGTCGATTGAACCTTTAGGATGAATGCCCCTAGTTAATAGGATGTTTGATTGCATGCCCCTGTGATCCTTGAAATTTTGCCCCTGTTTAGGAGAACCCCCTAGATGTGGTTCCCCCATTCCAGATTCTTTATCAGGAATGATCTCCTTTGGTTAAACCAATTTTGAGATCGCCTTGAGTGCTAAGTGTTTGTTCGTAGATGACGTTGTACCCTTCGAGAAGTAACTCCAGTGTAATATGTATGCAAGTTTTGGAATCGAAGTCCGTTATGAATTAGGACTAGATGGTTAGAAATGGATGCTTGAAAAAGCGTAGTGATTAGAAATAGTTTTTAACAAACTTAGGAGTCAGTATAACAAATCCTGCGTAATATGCTTTCGTAGTTAACCTTGCCTCAATTAGGCCTTTTGAATGTTGTAACTTGGCCTGGTTCATGTTTTAAGAAACAATGGATATAAGGCTCAAAATTTTATTTATCCCACCCCTTTCTCCTTGATGGTCTCCAGATCCTAAAATTCGCCTAATTCAATGAATGTGCTTTGTTTGTAAGAGAATCAGTTTTGATGTTGAATAGAAGCCTTAGTAGAGATTCAAGCACCGATGAAAATTGTAGAGATTCAAGCATTGACGAGAAGCTTCGATGAGTTAGCAGTCACAAGGTTATCCTTTGCATTTCGCCTTTGTGTTTTTTTTCTTCCCTTATTTTTACATGAACCAACTCCTTTGAGTTTGATCCATCGGGATGCCTAAGTCATTTTTGTTTTCTTTTATGAGTTTTTCTGTTTTGACTTAGTGGGCGTTTTTCTCCTTCTTCTTCTTTTTTTTAATACTCCTTTGAATGTTGTGACTGCCATGTTGACTTTGATTTGTAAGCTTCGACTTTGATACGTCCTCGATCTTGAATGACGTATTGAGGAAGAAGATGTTGTAAATGTTATCTCCATTGCTTCCTCAATCTTGGATGAATGCGAGGACGAAGATATGCTTGAACCTTTGCTTGAATCCTTACTTGGGTTGACTGATTCTCTTGACAACCAAAATACACCATTGAATTTATTGAAATCTACCCTGCCCCTGGTTAAAATCAAGGTTTATTTGAAACGTAGAAACAAACTCCAACTCCTGGCTTGAGGGGGTGACGAGGGATTAACATCCTTATATCTCCACTGTTTGGGAATTGAAACAATGCCTGTACATCCTCGGCTCGGTCTTACCTCGAAAGCATATATTTAGCTGGACATAGTTGTTTGTATTCATCATTCTCCCTTAAGTTTGTTAATAATCCTGAATTTGAATTTTGAAAATAGCACAGAAGTGTGCGAGTGGAAAGTCGTAGTAGTGCGCGAATGAATCGGTTTCAAAACCTGCACGGTCATTCCATTAGAATTGCTAATCCGAAGGTACAACTTTTATCTTGCGTAACACTTAGCGATCGTAGGGATTGAAATTCTGAGCGTGATAAACACCTATTGATCCTAGGTATAATCTCCTTTGTAGATCCATTGACCTTGTTTCACTCCTTAGCTCTTTAAACTTGTAGGAGTAAGGGCAACCTCGAATTTTCCCTGGGCACGTCAAACCTGTCCGGAATAAATTGTCAGCGGTGGGTCTTCGTCGTATCGGAACTTCATGAGTTTCCTTTGACTGAACCTCTTTTGGTTTTCCTAAGGATAGTATCACAACATTTGCGACCTTCAGAGTTTGTAGACTGATAAAGAAACCTATGACCCTTTTGCCCCTTGGTGTGGAGTTAACACACGTCGCCTTTTCTCCATCGTAGTTATGCATCTTTGTTTAGGATTTTGCCCTAGTTGGACTAATCCTTGCCCCCAGGTTATCGTAGAGCGTCCTTGTAAGTTGGATATGTTCTAAGACGAACCCCTTTATGACTAGGTACCCCTTGAGTGTATCTACGAGGGAACTTCTTTGGTGAACTAATCCTTGCTCGATGATAACCTCTGTTGTATTTGCAATCCTGTTATGACAAGGCATGGACATGCGGCTGGCATGGTGAAAGACATCCTTTTTTTTTTCTTAGCAAGACCAAGATCTTTTATTCTCCCTTCTCCATAGTTTCTGATCCTTTTTTGATTTTTCTCCAGGGGTCTTAGGAAATCGACTAGCACGGTAAGTGTGGATACGGGCGAAGATGCGAATGTAAATGTATGATTGTATGAAAATGAAAATGCACGCGTATGCGAAAGACTCCTCGTATCATAACTCCTTGTATGCAATGCAAACGGGTGAAATGTAATCCTAGGGATAGCCTTAGAGGAGACGTTAGACCCTATTGAAATTCTCGCGAGATAGATGTTACGACACGCCAATGGAAATCCCTTAGACTAGGGAATATGCATAAGGTAGCGGCTGGTGACCGTTCAAGGCAGTCACCAAGTCTCATGGCCATCGAGAGGCCAATCAACGTCTACCAATGAAGTTGTCCTTGGTGGGAAGGTTCTCTGTGTGGAACACAACTTATCTAAGGACGATATCGGATGAAGTGAAATCCCTATAGACTAGGGATGAAAGACGTAGAGATGGGAATCCAAACCCTACAAGTTAGAGGGTGGCGGAAACAAGCATGGAGTGACCGTTCAGGACAGTCACTAGATCTCATAGCCATCGAGAGGCCAATCGAACGCATGCTAATGAAGTTGTCCTTCGGGGAAGAACGCGTCGTTGTGAAAACACATGGATGTAAAAGAAAAATCCCTACAGGCTAGGGAGTTTGTAAGAGCAAGCACGGGGTGACCGTTCAAGACAGTCACTGAATCGCATGGCCATCGAGAGGCCAATTGACGTATGCTAACAAAGATGTCCTTCGTACGAAGGATGCGATTTTGGCAGTAGAGTCCCTATAGGCTAGGGAATGCGCAGATGTAAGCACGTGGTGACCGTTCAAGACAGTCACTGAATCTCATGGCCATCGAGAGGCCAATTGACGTGCGTGAACGAAGATTTC
Source organism: Vicia villosa (assembly GCF_029867415.1). Taxonomy (NCBI): domain Eukaryota; kingdom Viridiplantae; phylum Streptophyta; class Magnoliopsida; order Fabales; family Fabaceae; genus Vicia; species Vicia villosa. Next base: position 42,911,418 of record NC_081181.1, on the reverse strand, counting down.
CTTCGTGGGAAGGACACGTAGTTGTAAGAATACGAAGGTATAAGAAGAAAATCCCTACATGCTAGGGAACGCATAGATACAGGCACGGAGTGACCGTTCAAGACAGTCACTAGATCGCATGGCCATCGAGAGGCCAATCGACGTGCGTTAACGAAGATGTCCTTCGTGGGAAAGACACGTAGTTGTAAGAATACAAAGATATAGAAAGAGAACCCCTACAGGCTAGGGGGTGCGTAGAAGTACCTGCAAAATTAGAAACAAGACATTCGCAGTATATAAATTGCTAACACACAATAACCACATAAGCACGTAAGCCCTAGGTTCATAGGTTCGACGTAACGGCTTAGGGTGCCTACCCTTCCCATTGGTATGTTCTAGAAGGTCTCATGGGGTCGTTCGTAGCCGCCGAGACTTTTTGTCTCTTTGGATTTTAGAATAACTCATTTTATCCATGAGGTTCGAAGTTTAGGGGTAGGTTCCCAGAGAGATCAGCCAAATACCCAGTCCAGCCCTCAATAAGGTCGAGCCTCGTATCAGACCTTTCCGAATATTTAACCCACTCTGAGTGGAATTATAACAAGACTCGTAGGCGATGTAGTTCCCCTCTGGTCTTAATTATAATTCCCACGCTTAGGCTTAACAGCAATAATATATAACCCGATAGTGCAAATTATATAACAATTAAACATTTTATGCAGGTATGGCAAATAAATATTTAATGAAGATAAAAACAATAAATAAATAAAACAAAATTAAATACTTATTAAAAGACAAACCTTCCCCAAACCCTAAAAATGGCAAATTTGCCAAACCCTAAAATTCGCCAAAACCTAAACCATTAACCACAAACCTAAACCCTCTCAAGCCTTAGGAGCATAATAAATCACCATTGATGATTTGTCCCCAGCAGAGTCGTCACCTGTAGCAACCTGCCCTAAAAATTAAAGTTTTAGAGTCGCCACCTATTCTGAAGGGCGAATAGGAAACCCTACGCAGTTTAGAGATCGGGGTAAGTTATTATAATCAGGTTGAGGGAAGGTGTTAGGCAACCTCAACCTTTTCCTATTGGCTTTGAATCTAAGGGTCAAGTTTTAATGGCTAAAAGTTAAGAATAATAGCTACGGAATTGAATAGGGGAAAAATTGAGATTTTAGGAAGGGGGACTCGCCTTGGTTATCCAAGTGCCTACGTATCTCCTTAGGGAGAATCAGAGTCAACGTAGTTTGGGCACAGGGTTGTACGCCTTTGAATTTGATATGAATGTGTTGACGGTATTTTGAATTACCGTTTCGCAGCTTTGAAAAGGTATTTTGAATTACCTTCGTAGTTTCGCAGTATTGAAGAGATGAAAATTTGTGGTTTATGGTTTGATGTGTTTTAAGTGTTTGGGCGTACAACCCTGATTTGATATGGCACCGTCTGATGCGATGACCAATAGATTTGGTCATTATAGCTAACGGATTAAGGGGCATTGCTGGTTACTCAGATCGATAGATTGATCGTCGCGGACAGCAAATTAAATGTGTTTTGGATTTTATGTATTTTTTATCTCTTGCCTAATGCGACTAATAGATTTAGTCGGGTCGAGGAGAGAATTAATCGAAGGTTAATGTTTTGCCAAATGGCAATGGGATTGAGCGAACCCTAATGGACGAATAAACCTTTCTAGGGTTTTGTGATTTAATAATTAAAGATTAATATAATTAATTAAGTCGAATTATCGAATAGTCGAAAGACTCGGGAAAAAAAAACCTAATTCTTAATTATGGCCCTAATCCCAATTTACATCCTAATCCTAATTATAATAAATTAATTAAATTAAACAATGACTAATATTTAATCTAAATAATAAACAATAAAAAGAAAAATATAGAAAACCTGGGTAGTGATTTGGTGTGTGTGACCTATGAGGCTCCATGGTGTTCCTTCAACCTTGTGCATCAGATCTAGACCTGGGTATAATCCTGTGACTGACAGCGAGTGCGTACAGTGCGCCATGTATGGGACGGAGCACTGGATTCAGAAACATGTTATTCATAAAAATAATTGTGGGAACCTGGGATTCGAACCTGCTCCACCATGATCCCATATCTCATCTCTTTACCACCTGAGCTGCGCTAGTTAGTCATTTATAAGAGGCACAACAATTAATAAATATTAACATATATCCTGAATGGTCAAGTCAAACACAAACCCAGACGTGGGCCCCCATCCATATGCGTAACCCAATGGAAAAGAGAGAGAGATCACGATCAGGTTGACTGGCCAATAATCTTCTTGCGCGCGCAGTCCCTATTCTTTACTTTTCAAACGGGCCAATAAACACCCTCCACGCGTGCATCATCTTCCTTGATAACCCAGGCCACCGGAACTGTACAGTTCCGGTCTTCTTTTCCGATGGCGTTTTTTTTGGAACCTGCAAATATCAATGGAACACGACAATACAAAAACCCAGATCCACTAAACTTTGTGCCCCGGATTCAATGGAATGGTTATTTTTGACTGAATCGGCCTGTAAACGCAGATACGAAGGACACGACCTTCACGCCCTAGCAATGGTAGAAGGTGATGCTCACGTCCAAACGCGCATGTAATGGATGAAACCTTCTCTAAACAACTTCTTGAACCTAAACCTGCACAAAGAACACATAAATGATGTGCAAATCGATCGTTTCAAGTTTTTAAATCTTACCACCGGCGAGGGCGAACTGTGGGGGTTCCGGTGGGCTTTTCCTTCGAATGATAGCTTGGATCCACTTCTGGGAGTTCCAGGATGATGTTTGGATGCATCTCTTAACCTTAAACCACCTGCAGAACTGACTCTCAGCCTTGCCCTCAAACCCTAAAATTTCACACGTGGGAAACCCTATTGTGCTTGCCTCCTTCCCCCAAATTTTCGTCCCCCCTTGCTGCTGACTATTTTTAGCATATATATGTGTATTTTAGGGTTTCTATGGGCTTGGACTATCACTTACCAAGAGAAAAGAAAATTTGAATAAATAACATGTTTTTTTCCTTATTTTTTCTCTAATATTTCTCTACCATCAACCCAAACAAATTTCAATGATATTATGATCATGTCTTGCTTGAAAAATAATCCTTGTGCATTCTTTAAAATATCTCCATAATTTTATCTAATTTAAATTGAATTTAATTGACTAAAATTCAATATAAAAGAAATAATAATAATAAAAAATGGAAGAATGGATTTAGAGGTCTTTATATGTGTCATGGAGGTGTTTGAAATATGTGAGAGACCTTGAGATCCATTTTAGTCCTTGGGGATTCAAAATCCTTTGATGAAATGCAAACCCTAACTTTGAGACCCTCGATTAGGATATTGTTGCTTGAGAAGAACCCTTGAGCCTTGAGCCATTGCAGATGCATAGAGGAGGGCAAATTTTGGGGTATGATAATAGCGCAATATTTCGTGTCTAGAATCAAAAAAGATCAAATATGGAAGAGAATTGTATGCGGTTGATTTAAGACTTATGGAGGTTTATCGTGTAGTCTCTATAATTTTATCAAGCTTCTGATAAATGTCCATTGAATTTAAATCCGAGAACATCCTTCACTCACCATCGATCTTCATTACTAACTTTGATAACATACTTGACAAGTTTCAAGATGGTTATCTTTAACATCTAACAACTAACTTTAATTTCTGCAATTTATTATATTGCTCTTTATATTTCTTGCTTTATCGCTTTATTTTATCATTTCATCATGTTTATGTTTCCGCCATTTTCTCTTTGTCCATTTGGACGTTTATATTCCGCTATTTTCTCTTTGTCCATTTGGACGCTATGTTTATGTTTCCGCTATTTTCTTTTTATCCACTTGGACCATACTTTACTTTTATGCTAAAACACTAATAAACAACAAAAATATAAAAAACGTTTAAGGCTCATTTTCGGACTATTGGTTACTATCCCGAGCATTATGGAGATTTGGACTTATGGACTTAGTACCTCTGGACCCTTATTATGTTGTTACTCTGTCGTTATTCTGTCTGTCTGCCATTGGATTGTTGTCTGTTTGTGCATGCAGGTATTTCCTTGAAAGCCCTTGATGATTAATTCCAAGGCATTGATATAAGGATTTTACCCGAAAACAGCCGTTACTCTGCGCAACTTCCGTCAGAATTTTAATGTGGTTAATGCAAAGTGGTGCTAAAGATAATAAGTTCATATGGATCCCCAAGTGATAATGTGTTGGTTTAGTGTCGATATTCCAAAGGATGGGAAATCTACCTTGATTCATAATGTCAAGTGTTGGCTTCTTATTTCGGTTAGACCGTTCTTTTCCTTAGCTTTTATTTTACGCACTAGGTTAGCCTCTTCATCTCCTCCCCTTCTTTAATTTTCAAAATCTTCTCCCTTTTTACAAAACCTTCTTATGTTTACAACCTTTTCAAAAACCTTTCTCTAAAAATATCTTTTGCCTTTAATGGCCTTTTCATCAAAAGTTTAGACACGACTAATTGTCGAAACGAGTGGCGATACCCCTTGATTTTGAAATTAATTGATATAATGAGTTCTTTTCCGCGTGAGAGAGCTAGTGGCATACTCGTCGATTTCTATCCGAGTTGGAGCCCTTCTTTCATTTGCGATGCAAAAAACTCGTTTGTTCTCATGCTCAAGGTCAACGGCTGAGTATTTCTCTCCGACGACGATAAAGTGTTTATTCGTTTTTAAAACGTTTTTCCCTTTAAGCAGAACTACATTAGCTCTGACTTCTCCATTGCACCAAGGAGGTATGTAGGCACAAGACTTAATGTCTTGCCGAGCTTATTTTTAAAAATAAAACAAACCCTTTTTAGCACACACGACACAGATTTTCAAAAAGGTTCCTGTGGAGTACCACAGATATGAGGGGTGCTTAAAACCTTCCCCTTGTATAACCAACACCCGTACCTAAGATCTCTTCTTTTTGTTTTAAAAACAAACTTTGGGTTTTTTTCGTTCTTTTCCCTTTTCCTTTGGAAAAAATAAAGCGCGGTGGCGACTTTCATTGAAATATTGAGTCGAGTCAATTCTATGGCTTCGATCTCAGATTTTCCCCGCTATAGAAAAAATGGCGACTTCACTGGGGACCCAGTTTTAAGTGTGTTAAGCCTATTTTTGTTTATCTGTGTGTTTTATTTGTATATATTATTGGGTGCTTTGTTTGTTTATTTTCTTTTTTTACTTTTTGGTGCTCGATGGTTCCTCTGTGATGAGATAAAGTTCTAACCCGGACTTTTGTGAGTAACTTGAGATAGGAGGTGGTAAGACCAATAGTCGCATGTTAGGAGCAATCCTTAACATGAGCGTCATATGGTGGAACCCCAATCAGTGGAGGCCTCATGGAAGGTAGTAGATGTTGTTACGAACTATCGTAAGAACGCTATTACTTTCAATAGTGAGTGTCCGTAGAAGCTGAATGACCTAGAACCCTTTTAACCCATTTAAGCCTTTTTAGGATGTAGCGCAGAAACAAGTTCAAGTACCAATTTGAGCTTGTTGTCATGCGATGCTACGCACAGACGAGGTCTTTTTAGGCATATTATTGGCGCCCATGAGCAATTGTGCGAGCCGGTAATATCCGATAGCAGATTGAAAACTATGGGAACCTTTGTAGAACCCGTTCGGCAGGTACAAAATTCCCTAGTACATACCTTTGTGGGTGATTCTTAACTTTGACTCCATGCTCGTGACGTCGAACCTTTGAACTTTGTTCTTGCGGCCATGTGTGATCTTGATTGTGATTGATGCATAAACCATGCATCCATGCATTCATTTGATTTCCAAGGAACTCATAGGTCTTTCTTTGTAAACATCATAAGTTTCATCAAACTCAATGGATCTTGGGTGTTGATGGGGTGAAAACTCTAATCCACCAAAATGGATGATTAATCTTGATGATAACTTGATCAAAGCTTTGATCCAATTTAGGATTTACTTCCTTTTTTGTTTTGATGTTTACAAATTAATAACTTGAATTCCTTGAAAATCAAATAAATAAAAAACAAAAAAACAACAATTGCATCATTTGCATACATACATCCAGGTTGTCCAGAAAACTTATCCTTGTCTGTCTCCATCTTCAGAGTTCGTCTGTCTACCGTCAAGCTGATTCCTCCACACAAGTACGGAACTAGAGCCAACGTCAGATTGAGAATGGAATACCAAGAACAACACAATGCAGAGGTCAGAATGGAAATTGATGAGTTGAAGTCAGGCATGACCAAGCTAACTGAAATGCTGCAAGTTTTGATTGCTAGAGGAGAACCGCCTCAGAAGACTGTCATTGTTGAAGTCCTAAGTGCTGATGTTGACCCTCAACCTACTCAACAACCGCATTCTACATGGCCTGAGTTTGGTTTGCCACCTGGTTACACTCCTCCCTTTGAGAAGACTCCTGGTATTGGTCAGTCTTCACAACTTGTGATTGGTCAAGCTTCAAATCCAGTTTTTCATGCTCCTGTCTTCACTAAATCTCAGCCTATCATGCACACTGTTGCTCAGCCTACTTATGTGAATCCTCTGTTTGAATATCAAGTTGCCCGTTCCCAGAATGGAAGTCAAGGAGATGCTGGAGATATTGAAGATGTCAAAGAGCAGTATCATACTTTAGAAAAGCGCCTGAGAGCCATGGAAGGCAATGATTAATTTGGAGTTGCTGCTGAGAATATGTGTTTGGTTTCCGACTTTGTCATGCCTGCAAAATTCAAGACTCCTGAGTTTGAGAAATATAAAGGGAACACTTTCCTAAGAAGCCATTTGACCATGTACTATCGCAAGATGGCTGCTTATATCCAGAATGACAAATTGCTTATCCATTGCTTTCAGGATAGTTTGAGTGGAGCTTCGCTGAAATGGTATATGGGACTTGAAAAGAGTCACATTCATTGCTTCCAAGATTTGACTGATGCTTTCATGAAACAATATAAGTATAATTTGGACATGGCACCTGATTGCCGACAACTGCAGAGCATGTCTCAGAAAGAGAAAGAATCTTTCAAGGAGTATGCTCAACGCTGGAGAGAGATAGCTTCTCAAGTGGAGCCACCTTTAGCTGAAAAGGAACTGACTGGCATGTTTATGGACACTCTCTCACCTTTCTTCTGGGAGAAGATGATTGGCAGTGTATCTTCCAACTTCACAGACCTGGTAACCATTGGTCAGAGACTTGAAGAGGGAATCAAGAATGGGAAAGTTACTCATGTTGCTAATTCTTCTGGTGGATCGAAGAAACCTTATGGAAACTTCCACAAGAAGAAAGAGAATGAGACTAATGTTGTGTCAGATGACAGAAGGGGATCTAGTCGTAGACCTCAAAATGGTGATCAACCTTATGTAGCTGATGTCGCTCCTGTGCAAGTTCAAGTTCCTCAACCTCAGGTTGCTAATCAGAATCAGAACCGCGATAGGACTCACTTTGATCCTATTCCTATGACTTATACTGAACTGTATCCTGCTTTGGTCCATAAAGGGTTGATTACAACAAGAGCTATGCCTCCACCTCGAAGTCCTCCCTCAAAAGGATTCCGACCTGATCTTCATTGTGAATTCCATCAGGATGGTGCTGGTCATGATTTGGAAAACTGTTATGCTTTGAAGGCTAGAGTTCAAGAGTTGGTTAGATCAAAGATGCTATCTTTCAAGGACATGGATCCTAATGTTGTCACTAATCCTTTACCAGACCAGAGTGGCTGAAGACAGGTCAAAGGCAATTATCTTCCTAAAGCCAAGTGTTTCAGACGGGATAGTTCATCCCTGTTGTTGATTAGTCACTAGGTCTTGTTTCTTTACTGTTTGCATTTCCTTAATTGAGCTGTTTACTTTTAGACTTTGTTTGTTTATGAATGGTGATTTTAATGAAATGAGCATTGCATATTTTGAATTCATTCTTATCCACTGTTTATGTTTATACCTTCTGTTACAAAAAAATTTCTTCCATTTTCTCTCTCTATCAAACATGTGTTTTATGCAAAGATTGGAGGGAGGATGATGACAACAAAATACCCAAGTTGTTGAAATGTATGCTTTCAAATAAAACTTTGCTGATGATGTACAGGCATTGTTTCAATTCCCAAACACTGGAGAAATAAGGAAGTTAATCCCTCGTCAACCCCTTTGAGCCTAGAAGTTGGTGTTTCTTTCTATACGAAAAAACTCGCATTTTTAACCTGGGGCAGGGTAGTTCTCAGTTAATTTGGCTGTGCATTCTATTTTAAGAGAATCATTCAGTACACCTTTCAACAAAGGTTTCAATTACAAGCGTTCCTCCGCATACATCAAAGAAATGTTGGAGATGTCAATCAAAAGCCAATGATGGTTCATCAATCAATAAGCAAGGCAGTCACTATCTTTTAAAAAAAATGTATCAAAAAATATATAATCAAAGAAAAGCCTGCTACGTCAAACCCAAAAATGACTTAGGCAAAAATAAGGGCATCCCGCTGACTGTAAGTTCAAAAATAAACAGTTCAGGCAAAAGTTAGGGATATCAAAAAAAAAGGATGAAAAAAGAGAAGTCAATAAATTCTTGAACAACACAATGTTGTGACTACCAAAAAGAAGAAGTGACTGCCATCTCAAAAGTTCTCTTTGCTTGTGAACTATCATCATTACAAAGGTGCAATTCCAGAAGCCTCTTGGAACCTGAATGCATAAGCTGAATTAACTGAGTTTTAGGACTGGAGATCATCACGAAGATGGAGTGGGTTACAAAAATTTTGAGCCTTATATCCTTTGTTTCTAAAACCGTGAACCAGGCCACGTTACAACCTTTAAAAGACCTAATTGAAGCAAGGTTTGTTTGAAAGCATACTACAACAAGGTTGCGTAAGCTGACTCCCATGAGATTTTCCAATCATTTGTTTTGATATCGTACCTTTGCTGTACCTTTCACTTTGAATGTCTTAACCTTTATGTTTTGACCAGCGATTCCATTTGCTTTACATCAATAATATCATTTCAATAATGACTTTGATTTCAAAAATATGCTTTGAGCATTGCATTATAATTGCCATTCTTGAATGAACATTTTATTTGCAAGTAAGCACTCATATTTCAGGAAGTTCAAACAGTCGAGAAACTTGATCTGTGATCCCATCAGGGGCATGTTACTTCAAGATCTTGTTGTTGAGATGTTCAGTCAAGTTTTGTTTATCAGAATATCATTTCAAGACTTATACTGGGGCAAGCCATCCCAACATGCATTTCAAGAACTGAAGCCATGATCAGTTCATCTCGAGTACAGTTCAACTGAAGCCATGATCAGTTAACTTGCAACAAATTAGTCAATAAGGGGAAATCTTCTTCAGTAATCCCCAAGCAGTTTTATCAGGCCTTCTCAGAGGATCACCAGTATGATACAGTTACCAATATGACAAGAAGTGTGTCCAAGCATCTTCTTCATAAGCAGAGTTGGCAAAGCTCCCGCGTTGAGCAATTAGAGTTCCTATCGTGCCTCACAAAAGAGTCTACCTCAATCGTCACAAATTATCGCATTGCATTAAGCATTCATCATGCATAGAAAAATATAACATCATGCATAGAAACAAATTCATACTCATTTACATTCTTCCGAGGTCTTGCTGTTATCAACATCTTACCTTGAGATCAAAGTCCAACTCACTTGGCACCTACCAAAAACAGATAATTTTTGTCTCCTCCATCTAGTTCTATTCCTAGATGTCCCTTTCTACTTTCAGCGCCATTCCTGAAAGATGTTTCTCACTTTATCTGGTGCCATTTATGGATATCGTGATTCCTTTATTCAGTGCCATTCCTGGATATCATGATTTTCTCACCTCATTCAGTGCCATTCCTGAGTGTTGTGATTCTTCTTTCTGTCAGTGCCATTCTTGAAAGATGTTTCTCACTTTATTCAGTGCTGTTCCTGGATATCGTGATTTTCTCACCTCATTCAGTGCCGTTCCTAAATGTTGTTGACTCTCTTTTACTTCTTTCAGTGCCATTCCTGAAGGACCATTTGAATCGCTTTATTCAATGCCATTCTTGGAGATTATTTTCTCACTTCATTCAATGCTATTCTCGGATGTTGTGATCTTCACTTTATTCACTGCTATTCTTGAATATCGTGATTCCTTTTATCCAGTGCCATTCCTGGATATTCATTTTCTAACTTCATTCAATGTTATTCTCGGATGTTGTGATCTTCACTTTATTCAATGCTATTCTTGAATATCGTGATTCTTTTATCTAGTGCCATTCCTGGATGTCCTTTCCAAAATTCAGTCATGTTTACTCTTGAACGCTTCTAATGACTGTCTCTTTCTCCGGTGAAGTCCAAGTTTTTATTCCTGGATAACACATCCCTTTTCACCAGTGGAATCCTCTCTTATCTCCCCAGTGATGTTATATTTCTCTCTATTCCATAATCATACTTGATGCATCCATTAGCATCGCATCATACCTTAGGTTCAAAAATTGCATGTTTTATATTTAAGTCTCTTCAATTACGTCGACCTGAGGATTTTAACCCTCACATCTCCGAATAGAATAAACTTAAATATGGGCATCTGTCATACCTCAATATTTGACCCTAAGATCATACATCATTTGCCTTTTCAATCATCAATCAAGATCACAATCTTGAGGTATCATTTTGTCTCTGAGGGGAATCATCAAGCACTTCTAGCTTTTTATTTGTTTTATACTAACCAAAATCCAAAAATATGCATTTTTGTTTCCTTTGTTTGTGTTTTGCAAGAAAAAGATCGGGCAAAAATCAAAACAGTGCAAGAAAATGGATTTTTGAAAATTTCACTATGGAAATCGATTTACCCATATAGGAAATCGATTTCCCTGGGCGAAATTTGAAAAAAGAGGGAAGCATGACATCATTTTGGCACCAAACACTTTTTTCTTTGATCATTTTTGTCATTTTACCAATTTTCCACATCACCAAAATTAATTCCCTTCATTAAACCCATTTAAATACCATTTTACCATTTAAATACCATTTAAACACCAATTAAACACAAGCTAATTACCAAATGCAAAAAGACCAAACTACCACTACTCTTTCTCCCATCCTATAAATAGAGGTCTCTACTCCCTCATTTCTCAAGCTTGGAGAGCCAAAAAATTGCTTGCAAATTCATTTCTCACCCTTTCCAAAACCCTCACCCAAAGTTCATTTTCATAGAATTAGTGAGATTCACATTGAATCTTACTAGTTTTGAACTAAACCTCCTACATTTCTCTCTTTTCTTTGTTTGTTCATCTCCAATTTTGAAGGATCTACACACTTTGTGCTTGTTCTTGAAGCTATTTCAACATTTGATTCAAGAATTGGTAAATTCCTAAACTCTAAGATGTAGATTTTTCTTGCTTGTGTTCAATGCATCTTTGATGCTATATTGGTCCTATTTGATGGTAAATTGATGGAAAATTCGTGCTCCAATTGATATGTGATCATAAGGTGTTTGTATGTTTGCTTAAGTCAAGTTTTATGCTTCCTAATGCTGATTTTTTGAAAGCTGCGTGCAGGAAATCGATTTCCCTCTGTAGGAAATCGATTTCCACCTTGTTTTTATGCCAATTTCGAACTCTGCACTCAGGAAATCGATTTCCTACAGAGGTAAATCGATTTCTAGTGAGGCAGAATGCTTGTTTTTGCTATTTTTGACTTGTTTTTGGTTCTAACTCTTCTTCTACTCCATTCTTTTGATATTTTCTTTGAATCACAAGTTAGAGGCCTAATTTCTCTCTAATTTCAATGGACTTAGGCCGTCGATAGGATGAGAATCCAAATCCGCAAAATTAAGTGATTGAAATTATGGATGAAAGGAGCTTTTAATGTGGTTCCATCATTTGCTTCTTTTTATTTTGATCAACGAAAGTCTTAATGCCTTGAGAACTCTTATGGATTCTTGGTAAAGACTAGATCGCTCCTTATTTTTCTTTTCGTGCGGTATTGCTTTCGGAGAGTGATCTATATATCGCTCCTCTCGCATGCATTAGCACATAAAGATTTGACCGGCCTCGTTGTAGGGTGATTTCTACATAAATCACTTGGCGATCTGCTTAACATAGCGCAATATTTCGTGTCCCGAATCAAAAAAGATCAAATATGGAAGAGAATTGTATGCGGTTGATTTAAGACTTATGGAGGTTTATCGTGTAGTCGCTATGATTTTATCAAGCTTCTGATAAATGTCCATTGAATTTAAATCCGAGAACATCCTTCACTCACCATCGATCTTCATTACTAACTTTGATAACATACTTGACAAGTTTCAAGATGGTTATCTTTAACATCTAACAACTAACTTTAATTTCCGCACTTTATTATATTGCTCTTTATATTTCTCGCTTTATCGGTTTATTTTATCATTTCATCATGTTTATGTTTCCGCCATTTTCTCTTTGTCCATTTGGACGTTTATATTCCGCTATTTTCTCTTTGTCCATTTGGACGCTATGTTTATGTTTCCGCTATTTTCTTTTTGTCCACTTGGACCATACTTTACTTTTATGCTAAAACACTAATAAACAACAAAAATATAAAAAACATTTAAGGCTCTTTTTCGGACTATTGGTTACTATCCCGAGCATTATGGAGATTTGGACTTATGGACTTAGTACCTCTGGACCCTTATTTTGTTGTTACTCTGTCGTTATTCTGTCTGTCTGGCATTGGATTGTTGTCTGTTTGTGCATGCAGGTATTTCCTTGAAAGCCCTTGATGGTTAATTCCAAGGCATTGATATAAGGATTTTACCCAAAAACAGCCGTTACTCTGCCCAACTACCGTCAGAATTTTAATGTGCTTAATACAAAGTGGCGGTAAAGATAATAAGTTCATATGGATCCCCAAGTGATAATGTGTTGGTTTAGTGTCGATATTCCAAAGGATGGGAAATCTACCTTGACTCATAATGTCAAGTGTTGGCTTCTTATTTCGGTTAGATCGTTCTTTTCCTTAGCTTTTATTTTACGCACTAGGTTAGCCTCTTCATCTCCTCCCCTTCTTTAATTTTCAAAATCTTCTCCCTTTTTTCAAAACCTTCTTATGCTTACAACCTTTTCAAAAACCTTTCTCTAAAAATATCTTTTGCCTTTAATGGCCTTTTCATCAAAAGTTTAGACACGACTAATTGTCGAAACGAGTGGCGATACCCCTTGATTTTGAAATTGATTGATATAATGAGTTCTTTTCCGCGTGAGAGAGCTAGTGGCATACTCGTCGATTTCTATCCGAGTTGGAGCCCTTCTTTCATTTGCGATGCAAAGAACTCGTTTGTTCTCATGCTCAAGGTCAACGGCTGAGTATTTCTCTCCGACGACGATAAAGTGTTTATTCGTTTTTAAAACGTTTTTCCCTTTAAGCGGAACTACATTAGCTCTGACTTCTCCATTGCACCAAGGAGGTATGTAGGCACAAGACTTAATGTCTTGCCGAGCTTATTTTTAAAAATAAAACAAACCCTTTTTAGCACACACGAGACAGATTTTTAAAAAGGTTCCTGTGGAGTACCATAGATATGAGGGGTGCTTAAAACCTTTCCCTTGTATAACCAACACCCGTACCTAAGATCTCTTCTTTTTTTTTTTAAAATAAACTTTGGGTTTTTTTTTCGTTCTTTTCCCTTTTCCTTTGGAAAAAATAAAGCGCGGTGGCGACTTTCACTGAAATATTGAGTCGAGTCAATTCTATGGCTTCGATCTCAGATTTTCCCCGCTACACTATGCGTCAACCTACAGCTTTTATGAGTCAAACTCTGGCATGCATATTCACCCAAAACCATGTTTTTGACTTGTGAAATTGATCCACATGCATATGAACAAGTTTAGAATGATTATGGAAACATTTTCATGCAAGAGTGCACCCTAGGCTAAGAGGATACCATCCATATAATCTGCTTCTATAGAACTAGTTTTGACATCACTCAAATTAAACTTCTTGAGGTATGCACTCGCATACTCCCCCTTTTTTATGGTGGCAAAACATGTCGAAATGGTGTCTTTAGATAGCTTGTCTTTAGGTAGCTGCCCCTTAATATGTGCACCAATTAAACACTTCGTCTCTTTTGCACTTACTTCTCCCCCTTTGACAATATCAAAAAGAGTACAAGCACAAAAGAAATGCTAGAAGTATCAAGTATGGCTTTCAAACACACAAATAAAATCCAGAGGCAGTTGCAAATGAAATAAACATTAACATTCATTCACATAAAACGAGGTAAATGCAAGATAGTCAATAGTATATGTAAATAGAATGTCTATCTATCAAATACATCAAGAAATATCACATTTGATGAATATTTAACACAATAATATGTATTGAGAAAAAGTTTTCATATGGAGTCACTATAATCCTACTAATTGATTACATATTACAGAATCAATGAGATTTTTGGAACTGAACAAACATATATCATCATCAAGATTCAACATGTATCACATACTTGAGACAAAAGACAATATATTCATTCAATAATAAGGAGATATTAGGAGCCAAGATTTATAAACGATATTACCTTCGAATCTTGAATGTAGATAGCACTCACATTTGGTATTATAGCTTACACTTTTTCAACAAAGGTTAAGCAATGTGTGTGTATATATATGAGCAATTTACAATAAAAATCAATATTATTATTTCTTCTTCAACTTATATGCTTCTAAAAACTCATTTTCTATTGCTTACCCGATGATCTCGCGGATGTAGGATGAAAGACCACACATCATAAAACTCAATTAGGTTTGGAAAAATCATGGTTTATTTAACTCATTAAGTAAGGTAGTCATACGTGATTTTTAAAGTAGTGTGAGGGACGGAATCTAAGTAATAACGAAATAAAGAAACTTATCTTGGCATTTGTTGATGTACTTTTTGTAATGTATTAAAGGAATATCATCGTTGTTAATTGGATGATTTTCCTTGTTCTTTTCATGATTTTAATCTTCCTCCTCCTTAAGTTTCACTCATTATGGGTCTATCAATTCCCTATTTAGTGTCTTTGATTATGTCTTCTAAAGATATACCTATACCATGAAACGAAACACCTTTTCCGACATTTTTCGGATAAGATCCATGAAAATGAGCAAGCACAAATATATATATATATATATATATATATATATATATATATATATATATATATATATATATATATATATATATATATATATATATATATATATTACACAATAATACCCTCTTATTGAACAACATGCATATCTTTCAAGAATAAGACAATTAAACGAACCACCTTCAAGCTCTTAAACAACACTGGTTTTACTATTATGAAGTTCAAGAGCAAACGAAAAATGACATATGAGATAGAAAAGGTTAAGGGCTACCTCAACTACCATTAGCGAATATTGCTCCCTTGTTGTCATAACCAAAGGTCACAAAACCTTTCATCTATGCCACAAAATCAAGGATTAAGATAATGTGACTCGTAATATGTCTTGAACTTCTATCTTTCAGATCCCATACTCTCTTTGTAGACACAAGACATTCCACCTACATGGTTAAACAAGGGAAATAGGTCCCCAATCCTCATTGGGTCCCTGAGTGTTAGTGACATATTGGTTTCATTTAGGCAACCATTGGAAAATGCCTTTAGGAACTGAAAATCTTCGAAAACAACACTTCACAATAGTGTGACCCTTCTTGCAACAACATAGACAATTAAGATAATGAACATGTTCACTTTTGCTAGTTGATTCCTTTGGAACAAAAGTATACTTTTAATACAAAGGAGTAAAATACTTTTTCAATTTAGTAGGATCAATGGCAAAAGTTATTTTAGGTTGTAAAGCCTTGTCTAATTTGGCCTTAAGAGTTTTCACTTCTTTTTTTCAAATGTGGCAAGTCTCACAACCAAAATAATAAGGTTGTTTATCCTTATTCTCATCCTTTTGGATATCTAGCATATATTGTTTTCAATCTTCCATATTCTTTTCGGTTTCTTCAACTATAGATTCAAGATATAAAAATATTTTCTTATTGGAAGCTAATATTTTAAAAGCTTTAATAGCATCTCTATGTAGTTCATCAAAGGCTAGTTTTAATTGAGAATGGGATACATTATCTAGAAGTTCGGGTTTCAAGTGACTTACATGTTTCTTTTTCTTGTGTTGATGAGCCATGAAACAAAGGTTTGCCTTTTCTCCTTTTTTGCTTGAGTTTTCTTCACCTAAGAGTTTATTACTCTCCCAAGTTGTGTAAGCTTGACTAGGATTTTTTTAATTTTTGCTTTGGCTCTTTCCTTTGTTCTCATGCTTCTTCTTATTTTGTATATAAGTCATGAGACAAAGGTTTTTCGTCTCTTCATCATATCTTGAGTTATCTTCACTTGACAATTCATCACTTTCCCAAGCTATGTAAGCCCTTTTAGGCTTGTTGTACTTTTCACGTTAGCTATTCTCTTTTTCCTTCTTAAGTGATGGACAATCCGATTTATAGTGACCGGATTTTCCATAATTGAAACATAGTCTTTTGTTTGGATTGCTTTCCATGGTTGGTTAGGTTCTTGTTTGAATGTTTCACACCATTCTTCCTTATGTACCTATAATACCTTCTCACAAACAATTCCATCTCATCATCATCAGATGCTTCTTCATCACTAGAGTCATTCTCGTTTTACTCTTTGTTTGAGGTCTTTGAGCCTGAAGCCTTTAGAACTATGTACTTCTTCTCTACCTCCTTATCTTTGTTTTTCTCCTTCTTTTTTCTTTTCTCATGCTCGTTTAGACACGTGGGATGTTGCTCATGTTCTTAAGGTTGTCATTCCCTGTTCAAACATCTCAAAGTTGTGTTAGTTTTTTTCTTATTTGGAAAGGGCTTCTCAAGTGCATTGAGACGACTTGAAAGGTATGAGAATCTCTTTTTCATATTGGAAATTGTTTCACCATCTTCCATATGTAAGAGTTCAAACTCTTGATTTAAAGTATTGATTCTAGCTAGTTTGACTTCATTTGTGCCCTCATGAGCAACTTATAATGCATCCTGTAATACGGTGAACTGACATTTAAAGAAATGTGTGGATAGCAAGAGTCGCCACCGACTTTTATTTTATCCAATTGGAAAGGCTAAAAGAACAGATAAAGACCTTTTAAAGAGCTTTTGAGTTCGGGGGGTAAGTTATACAAAGGGAAGGTGTAAAACACCCTTTGTATCCATGGTTATCCATGGGCTCTTAATTGCTTAACTCACTTTGTTTTTGAATTGTTTGAAAAGTAGGTTGTGAATAGATATTTGAAGAAGAACTTTAGCTTGTAGATAAGCGTAGTCTTTTTGAAAAGTTTCTTTGAAAAGAAGTGGGAAAAGATTTTGAATTTGAATTTGAATTCGAAAAAGAGCAAGCAATTAATAGCAACTACCCTAAGTTTAGAAATTTGTTCTTTTAGCTTTTCAGGACGAAAGGGTCTATCCATACCGTGAGAGGGCATGAAGTCTTTCAATTGGATGTTTAAGGGTCATCGAGAATACTCGTTCGCCACAAGAGTGTCCCATGCCATAAAGAGGGCAGGTAGTCTAAGAGAAGGATATAATAGTCATTTAACCTTTAGGCAACAGGCGAGGATACCTTAGCAATTGGGACAATTATTCTTTATAAGGAAGCCTCGAGGGAGTTTCAATAACTTTGAAGGCAACATGCAACATTGCTTTAGGTATCCTCGGAATCGAGGGACTTTGACTATTTAGTATACTTAGAGGCAACAAGGCAACAATATAAGGCAACAGGCAACAAGAAGGGTTATCCTAAAGGTGTGTGGGTGCACAATCATGTGGTTAACTTCGATGACATTTATCTTGTAATTAGGTGATCTATGTTCAATTCATGGTTATCACTCCCTAAATTACTAACCACTTAATTAAAATAAAATAAAAGCAGAAATAAAATTTCCTACGCTATTACAATAAACACCTGCGGGGATGGGGGAAATTAAAACACGGAAAAATAAGAGGGATAAATAATTAGTTTTAAACATCTTTGGATGCCTTGGTCTTCCTCGAACCTTCGATTGACTCTGAACATCTGAGAATTAAACAGAAAATAATAGGGGTGAGTGCAGGAGAGATTCATCGACATTTGAAAGTAAACCCTAATTTTTATAAGGCAAAATTAAAATTAAAATTTTATTAAACAAAGAAATTAGAAAACTTATCTTTTAGTCGGGTGAGGCGCGTGGCTGAAGAATCTTTGATTAACCCTGAAAAAATTAAGAATGAAGAAGAGAAAGGTTAGTGTATTAATTAATCTAAACCCTAATTGATAAAAAATCTACAAACCCTACAAAGTTTACAAACCCTGATCCTGAACCTAAAAGGTTATTTAAGAAAACTTATTGTGACCCAAAAGGTTTATAAGGCTTAAAAACGCGTTAGTGGATAACACCTACCTGAGGATTCTAGGGTTTATAAATGAATCGAGGCTATCAAACCTTAAAATTAACTTGATTAAAAGTATGTACGAAAGTAATAATTTTTTTGTTAAAAACTAATATTTTTAATGTTTATGAGAAGAATCGAGTTTTCGATTAAATAAATAAATGAGTATAAAATTATCATTTAAAACAAATTTGTTAAATAAATAAAAATAAATAAAAAAGAAGAAATTATAATAGAAAAAGAGAAAAAGGAAATAAAAACACATTCATGTAATTAAAAAAATAATTAAAAAATTAGAAACACTTAGCTCTGTTCCAATGTGTATGGCTTGTGAAGGTCCATGGTAAGCCTGCATGCCTGGAGCGTTGGATCATATGCTGGTGGTGATCTGATGGTGATGAGATGAGGGTGTATCCTGTGTTCTGGTGGACTACCTGCGCTAGATCTGGAAACAACCTATAAAGCACAATTGTCAAAAATATAATGTGGAGGGTAGGGTTCGAACCCAGTCCCTCACACATAACACAAGGAGACTGCTACCAACTGCAACATGCGCATTTGCTGTTAGGGAATTGATTTGAATAAAAGAAATATAAAAAACTATATTGATTGGAAAAGTCAAATGGATCAGAACCTGGGCCCACGTAGCAACGCATTCAGCCAATTGGAATAGGAGAGAGGAGCGGCTGGGTTGACTAGCGAATGATGGTGAGACACGTCCGATCAATGGGTCCAATGACCTGTTCACTTTCTTCATCCTCGTTTCATGCGGATTTCTCCATGGAAACCTCTGCGGATTTTGTTGCGATAAAACCTTTGAAAACTTCTGCATATTTGAAACCTGCAAAAATACATCGAACAGAAATTCAAAGGACCCAGGTTTACTTAAAATTATCTCCTGAGTATGATTATGGACTTATTTTTTGATGAAAATGCCTGCATGGTTGAGTTCGAATGCGAAGCTCTTTGGAGCCCTAACCATGGTGGTTTTCGTTCTAAGCCTTAAAGCTCATGAACGATGATCGAAACCTGTTCTTTGGCATCACACAAACTCAGTACAAGCATTAGAATCGATTGAAACAACATACACACAAAGATATAAGAACATGAAACAAATCGTGTATGTATGCATGTATAAGTCACGATTTAGGGTGATTTAACCATGGATTTTCTCCAACCTTACCACACTATACCTGTAGATGATGTTTGGATGGATGAGAGGACTTGAATTGGCTTTGGGAGTGGAAACCGTGTTTTGTAATTTTTGGACAAAAACCTAAGAATTAGGATTTGTTCTTTAGGCAGCTTTAGGGTTTGCAAAACTTCTGAATGAAGTCTGATGGTGAAGTATATATAGATGTCAGGTTGCTTGAAAAAAAAGCACACCAAAATATCTTGTATTGATCACAAAATATTTGATTATATTTTTTTAATCAAAACTTCCAAAATTTGATCTTTCTTGCACCTCAAGCCATGTGAACAAAATTGGCTGATTGGAGGAATATATTTGATTGATTTCTTGACTTAAAATCAAAGCAAATAAGATCTCTTATTAATTTTACTATTTTACATAATTAATTTATGATTTAAAATGATTAAAACCACAAAATAATTATTAAAACAATAAAAATAAAAAGGCTCTTGTTTTGGGGCGTGCATGGGCTTAGAATAGTGATAGGATAAAAAGAAAGTAAGCCCACATGGAAATATTTGGAGTTTTGGGCTTTTTCTCTTCATGCATGCCCTTGAAAATAGGTGAACTTGTGCACCTTTCCATTTCCTCATATCTCAACATTTTTTCAAGTTCTTGGACTTTTTAGAAACCTTGAGGAGTCCTCTAACCAATGTCTTTGGTCACATGTCAAAATAATTTTCCATGCTCCTTGTATGCTCTTTTGAAAAAGATGACTTTTGGTTGACTTTCAAAAGGACCTATAATGTTTTGACTTATATCTCTCAAATGGTGCATTTCTTGGATTTGGACCCAACATCAAAGTTGTAGAGAATGAAATTTCCTTGAGACTAGGCTTTGGTTGTACCATTTTTGATAAAGTATGAGAGAGTTATGATCAGACAAAGTTGGGTTGACTTTTACCTAGAAACCCTAATTTGGCAACTTGGAATTTTGGTGATTTATGAGCTCTCCTTGATGAATCATGATCAACCCTTGATCAAATGATGAATGTGACTTCAAAATATTGATTTTGACCCAAAAATCAGGAGTTTTGACTGTAATTTGACCATAGTTGACTTTTAGGTCAAACTAGTCGACTGTTGACCATTTGAATTATTGATTGATCAAACTTGGGAATCAGAGCATGAGGATACTTTGAGGCATATGAGAGGTTATGAGGTCCACTTGAATTTTCAGAACTTGATTTCTCTTTGAGAAATACAAAACCCTAGCTTAGAGGCTGTTGTTTAGGAGAGAGACTGCATGCTTCCTTCTTGTGCATCCTTAAGCGTTTGAAAGCCAAAGGGACTGAAATATGAATAAATATGATGGGCAAATTTTGGGGTATGACAGCTGCCCCTGTTCAATCTTCTTATACCTGAGGATGTAAATTGGCTTGTGTGCCTGTCGGAATCTGAAGGTAGAAGAGGATTGAACACTAGAATACCCAGGAATTTGCCATGGCTGAAGCAGGGACTTTTGCCAGAGACGGGCTTAAAGATGCCATATGATCTGGATAAATACGAAATTCATAATAAATCGTACGTTTAGACTATACCCGAGCTTGAAGTATTGAAAGGCGTTTGTCGGAGATGGGCTTAGAGATGCCACCCGGATGTTGGGAGTGTGAAGTGAATTAATGGTAGTGACTCTATTGTCACGACTCCATTGTTGTATTGTTGTGACACGATTATCGTCACTCAGTTATCGTGATTCTATTATCGTGACTCAGTTGTCGTGACTCCATTGTCGTGACTCCATTTTCGTGACTCAGTTGTCGTGACTCCATTATCGTGACTCAGTTGTCGTGATTCCATTATCGTGACTAAGTTGTCGTGACTTCATTGTCGTGACTCAGTTGTCGTGACTTTATTGTCGTGATTCCATTATCGTGACTCAGTTGTCGTGATTCCATTATCGTGACTCAATTGTCGTGATTCCATTATTGTGACTCAGTTGTCGTGACTCCATTGTTGTGGTCTTTTCTGAATTGAGTGTCATGATTAAGTCTATCTCTTTCTTTGATCGTGTCAGTACCGTTCGTAGTAACCAAATTAGATCTTTGAAGGATGATCGTGTCTACACTGTTCGTGATGATAGAATTAGATCTCTTGTCGTGTCAGCACCGTTCGTAGTAACTGAATTAGACTTTGAAAAGTTGATCGTGTCCACATCGTTCGTGATGATGGAATTAGATCTCTTGTCGTGTCAGCACCATTCGTAGTAACTGAATTAGACTTTGAAAAGTTGATCATGTCCACACCGTTCGTGATGATGGAATTAGATCTCTTGTCGTGTCAGCACCGTTCGTAGTAACTGAATTAGACTTTGGAAAAGTTGATCATGTTCGCACCGTTCGTGATGATGGAATTAGATCTTTGAGAGTTGATAGTGTCAGTACCGTTCGTAGTAACTGAATTAGATCTTTGAAAATTGGAGATCTTGTTCATCTGCTTGTACTTGTATCCTGAGAAAGGTAAAGTTATTTTTTATGTAATGTCATGATGCATGTATTATGCGACGAGTCTCTCAAAATAAATGAGAAACTTGCGTGTTATGTATGAATACATTATGAGTTAATGTATGCAATGTATGAATATTTTTATGACATATGATATGTGAATATGATTTATGTTGTCTTGATTGAGAAAATAAAACTCTATGTCCTTGTGATTTTGTTGTCGGATCTTGTCTTGAAGATGCTCAGCTGGAGATTTATGATTTTTGCTTGGGGATGAAAGCGATTTGAATGATTGATCTTGATGTACCCTGACCGGGGATAAGAGAGCTGAATAACCCTATTTGGAGAAGAGAAAAAGTGTCGGGGAATCGACAATGTCGAAGATGTAAACTCTGTTTGAGGAACTAAGTCTTTGTTGGGACGAGAACATTTGAAGGTATCTTCTTAATGATTACGCTGTGGGGATATGATCCTGCAAAACCGGCTATGTGGGAAGGCGTGGATGTCTTGAACATTGCTCCCAGTATTATATTAACTGTCATTTCTGGACTCGTATCGGTTGGAAAACACCAGTGAGTATTGATTGAAGTGTCGAATATGCTTTGCATAGCTTTGCCCCAGCTAGTAGGGAATTTGAAGAGATTAGCCTTGTGAGGACTTTTGGACACATACTATGGGTGATGCCCCTAGTACTCATAAACTTAGGGTGATTCCCCTGATTGTTTGGTGCTCCTGAGAGATTCTTGGAATCTTGACTTGATTGGCCCAGATTGACTAGTCGAAGCATGTCATGCCCCTTGTATTCATTGACTTCTAATCAACTGAGTCAGTTATAAGAGATGTTGCTGTTGGAATAGTTTCGTCTGTCGGGATGACTTTAAATCATTAGTTGTACCCTGTGCAGATTCTTTTTGATGCTAACACTTGAAATTATGTAGTAGAATATGTTTAATAATGAATTCATGAGATGCAATGCATATGTCTGTCTTGATTTTTTGAAAAACATTAAAATAGGAGATGTAAAAGCGTGATATTTATAAAAACGTGAATTTGTAAAAAACGAAGTATCAACTCAGCATTTGTGGTAACCTTAAGGAGTCAGGATACCTTTTGGTGACAGTACGCTTACGAACTAACCATGCTTCAGTTAGGACTTTCAAGGGTTGTAACGTGGCTTGGTTCACGGTTTAAGAAACAAAGGATAATGGCTCAAAGTTTATTTGTACCCATCCCAATCTTCGTGATGTTCTTCGATCCTATGCTCAGTTAACTTTGCGTTTAAGTCCTAGAAAACTTGAAGTCGTAACATTGACATTTGATGATGGTTGAAGCACCAGAAGTTTATTTGGACAAGCAGTCATCCTTTTTTGTAATACCTTCTTTTTGTCGAGGATTTGTAGTGACCTCTTTTTTTGACTTTGTTATCCCTAACTTTTGCCTGAACTGTTTATTTTGAGATTACAATCAGCGGGATGTTTTGATTTTGCTAAGTCTCCTTCATAGGTTTTGACTTAATAGTTTTTTCTTTTGATAGATGTTGACTGCCTGACTTAATGGTTACGTGAACCCATCATTATTTGTGTAAACAACAGCTAGTATAATTGAGTTGACTGAGTAGCTACCCTGCCCCAGGTTATGATTAAGGGTTTTAACTTGTATGAGAAAGAAGACTTATACACCTTAGGCTTAAAGGGGTTGACGAGGGATTAACATCCATATATCTCCACTGTTTAGGAATTGAAACAATGCCTGTACATCGTCAGCATAGTCCGTTCAAAAGCATACTGTATGAGGTTGCGCTATCATTTTTGTCATCCTCCCTCAAAAGGCTTATAGCTTAGCAGGAGTTGAATAAACACAAAACGTATGCACAGTAAATACACGATTTAAAATGAGTGATAGCGAAATAATTTATTCAAGACAAACATATGCAATGCACTGATGATGATTATTAAAACAGATAATGTCTATCATAAGTCGAATGTTTAAACAAACATAATAGAAATTTGCAAATGAAAGTAAAACTAATGATCTGAAAGTCCCTCCTTCTAGCCATCCACAGCATTAGCAGTTATGTTAGGAGTCTCAGGAGGATCAAATTCAATTTCCCTAGCATCGATCATGTCTTGAATCTTGTTCCTCAATGTCCAGCAGCTATTCATAACGTGACCAGGACTATCAGAATGATATGCACACCTCATATTGGGGTTATAGCTACGAGCAGAAGTACTAGGATTCTTAGAGGGATCCTTTAAAGTGATCAACTCTGACTTCACTAGGTGTTGTAATGCTTGAGCCAGTGACATATTGATTTTTGTGAATTGACGCCTAGGCGTGTCTTGCTTGTTTTGACGACCTTTTTGAGGCGCCGGTGTGGAGATCAGGACTGCCCCAACAGATTGGTCATGGTTACTCCTTTTCACATCATTTGGCTTTGACTTCCCATTGAAATGCTTCTTTGTAGCACCTGAGGATGTAGCAGCTTGAATCTTACCGCTTTTTATGCCATTCTCGACACGCTCCCTAGTCAAAATAAGTTCAGTGAATCCAGATGATGAACTTCCCAGCAAGTGGCTATAAAAAGGACCAGTCAGTGTACTCATAAACATATATACCAACTCTCTGTCAGCTAAGGGAGGTTGAACTCTTCCAGCCAGGTCTCTCCACTTTTGAGCATACTCCTTGAAACTTTCGTTAGAACCCATAGACATGCTTTGTAGTTACATGCGGGTTGGCGCGAGATCAACATTGTATTGGTATTGCATATAGAAAGCAGTTGCCAAATCTTCCCATGTATGGATGTTGGTACCCTCCAGTTGATAGTACCATTCGAGTTGAGTTCCAGATAAGCTCTCCTGGAAGAAATGGATCCATAGCTTCTTATCGGTAGTATGAGGTTGAATCTTCCTTACATAAGACCTCAAGTGCAGCTTAGGACAAGAGAATCCATCATATTTTGCAAAAGTTGGAATCTTGAATTTCGGAGGTATAACAACTCCAGAGTCTTCTTGCCTTTCTACTTCTTCTTCTTGGTAAGAAGGGATTTCAGCTCATCTTGCCCCTTGGACAAGTTCAGGATCAGAGCTTGGAACTCAGCATTCTGAGCTTGGAGATTCTTGACAGATTGTTCGAGATCCATGATGCTGAAATAAACAGCGAGGAAGGATGAGAAACCCGTCATAGAAAACCTGTTATGCGATGTTGTTATACCCCAAAATTTGCCCGCATCTTTTTTCAAGAAAACTTCAATCTAAAAAATTAAGAGCTTCATATAATCTTGGATTTTTATTCCATAAATATCCTGATTTATGAAAACTTGGTTTTTAGAGTTTTTCTTATACGGTATTTTGACTCGCTGTTGAATTTATTCTTACACAAACGCCAAGTACTGTTTATTACTTCACACACGCTATTTATTTGAGATTTATTTACAGATAAATAGTACTGACGCAATTGGTGCAGAACTAAATCTTTTTGCAGGCGCAAAGTCCGGGGATTCAGACTGTACTAGTAACAAGTAAATTATTGTTAACTTTTGTTTCCCACTAATTTTTGTACTATATTCTATTATTTTCAAAATCTTTTTCTTTCTCTTTCTTTCAAAATCAAATCCTAACTTTACTCTATACATCTCTTTTTTCAAACCCTACCATACACTTTTTTTCAAATCCTACTTCCACTCAAATTCTCCTTTTTTGTAAGGAATCACTTCATTCCCCAAACGTCTCTATCCTTCTTTTCATCCTATAAATACCTCTCATTTTTTCCATAAAATCTCACATCAAATTCTAACTCATCTCTCAAATTTCTACTTCATATTCATTCTCTCTTCTTCCCCGGCAAAATGGCGAAGCGGATGGAAACATGTTTTCTTATGGTCATCACCGTCGTGGTGGTAATCATGTCCTTCTTCTGTCTGCATAGTCCTGAAAAATGCGGACCTGGGATGTTTACACTCCCAATCATCTATATGTTATTATTTGTAGCATGGGTTATTAATCGTCATTCTTAAAGTTTGTCGTATCTTTTAATAACGTACCGTTTACTCGTCGTACTGTTCATTATAGTATGTAATATTTGTACTGTCAGTATTAAATGTCGTACCATCTGTTGTACTGTAGTTTAATTATCCAGATAATATTTTGTGTGTTTTCTGCCAGTTAAATATTTATTTTTCTGTGCATTAAATGTTTTTCAGGGTTATTATCGGTAATTTTGCTCGCATACAGTGTATATTATTTATTTATTATGTTTGTGTTTTTCTAACAACTCATGTAAATAAATTTTCACCATTAACACAACAAAAAAAAACAAAAAGAAAATTAATTAACTTTAACTGTTGAATTTTCACCTTAACTGCTTCATTAATACCCGGACAGCCAGTTGACAATCAAAACCGTTGACAGTGCAATTCTCCGTGTTTTGTACCATCAATCAAATCAATCTTTTGCATTTCAAAATTCCAAGATTTTTGTTCTAGAAGTCTTCTGAATATCACATGATTAGCAGAGACTCAACACTGCACAAAAATCAGGTACGCTTAACTGTCTCCTACACAAACAGTCCCTAACTAGGGTTTCTTGTTTTTTTTCTTCAGGAGAACAAGTTTTTGAGACCTCAAATGGATTTCATGGACCTCCATATATCTCAAAGTACCACCATACAAATTTTCAAACTTCAATTCAGTCAGACGCGCAGTCAGCAGCTCAAACAGTCAACAGACGACCCGGTTGACCAAAAAGTCAACAGATAGTCAAAAATGAAATTTTTTGTCAACATCCATATTTTGTCAAAAGATTCATCATTTGACTAGTGGTTGATCAAAATTCATCAAGGAAAGATCAAAAATCAACAAAACCCTAAGTTTCAAAATTAGGGTTTTCTCCTAAAAAGTCAACTGAACTTTGACTGGTCATAACTCTCTCATCCTTCATCCAAAAAATTCAAACCAAAGCTCATTTTGAATGAAATTCAATTATCTTTCAAATGCAATTGGTCCCATGATCATTAGATTCACCATTTGAAAAATATGAATCAAGACATTACAGGTCATTTTCAAAGTCAACAAAAAGTCACTTTTTTCAAAAGGACACACAAGGAGGATGGAAAATCATGTTGATATGAGACCAAAGACATTGGTTAGAGGACTCTTTGAAGTTTCCAAAAAGTACAAGAACTCCTTCATATGATAAAAATTGAGGGATTTATGCCTTGTTGAAGTTGGCTAAATTTTGGGAAAATGCATGAAATCAACATTGATCAAAAATGTTTTTCTTCCAAATGAGACCCAATTTCCATGATCCAAACATGTTTCCCATAATGTGAAGGGCCTTCCACGACCAAGCCAAGGCCCATAGCATTTTTGTTTCTTTTTTGATTTAATTTTATCCCATTTAAGATTAAATTAAAAAAAAGAAAATGGAGGGATAATATGTAGCTTAGTTTCTAAGCATGAGTCATCAAAGAACATTCAAAGCTCTGCAGCAAGAGAAGTACAGCAGGCCTAAGAGCAAGTGTAACACCCGAGGCCGAATAAGGC
Organism: Vicia villosa; assembly: GCF_029867415.1. Classification (NCBI taxonomy): domain Eukaryota; kingdom Viridiplantae; phylum Streptophyta; class Magnoliopsida; order Fabales; family Fabaceae; genus Vicia; species Vicia villosa. The sequence goes on along the minus strand of NC_081181.1, from coordinate 42,883,878 downwards.
GAGGGGTGGTTGCACCGCATGGAACACCTGGAGCCAATTGGGGCTAGGGTGGTCGCCACATCGGAATGAGAGGGATCCTAAAGCCGTGCAGGTATGGGACTGCATGGTTGAAGGAAATCTTATAAGGATTGATAGGTACTACCTATACCAACAAGATGCATCTTCTTTTCGGTAGCTCATTCCATAAGAACTCCACAGTTAAGCGTGCTTGACTTGGAGTAGTATTGGGATGGGTGACCTTCTGGGAAGTTTCCCGGAAAGCGTGCGAGTGAGGTCAAAGCATGCTGAAAAGACCCGTGTTGGTTTGTGGGGTCAGTCGATCATCCCAAAAGCAGTCTGGGGCGTTACAAATGGTATCAGATCCAGACCTCTCCCAGTACGATGTGGTTCGAGGACGAACCATGCGGAAGTTGGTGGGCATGTAACACCCGAGGCCGAATAAGGCGAGGGGTGGTTGCACCGCATGGAACACCTGGGGCCAATTGGGGCTAGGTGGGTCGCCATATCGGAATGAGAGGGATCCTAAAGCCGTGCAGGTATGGGACTGCATGGTTGCAGGAAATCTTATAAGGATTGATAGGTACTACCTATACCAACAAGATGCATCTTCTTTTCGGTAGCTCATTCCATAAGAACTCCACAGTTAAGCGTGCTTGACTTGGAGTAGTATTGGGATGGTTCGAGGACGAACCATGCGGAAGTTGGTGGGCATGTAACACCCGAGGCCGAATAAGGCGAGGGGTGGTTGCACCGCATGGAACACCTGGGGCCAATTGGGGCTAGGGTGGTCGCCACATCGGAATGAGAGGGATCCTAAAGCCGTGCAGGTATGGGACTGCATGGTTGAAGGAAATATTATAAGGATTGATAGGTACTACCTATTCCAACATGATGCATCTTATTTTCGGTAGCTCATTCCATAAGAACTCCACAGTTAAGCGTGCTTGACTTGGAGTAGTATTGGGATGGGTGACCTTCTGGGAAGTTTCCCGGAAAGCGTGCGAGTGAGGTCAAAGCATGCTGAAAAGACCCGTGTTGGTTTGTGGGGTCAGTCGATCATCCCGAAAGCAGTCTGGGGCATTACAGCAAGAGGTGTGGAAAAATCAAGCCATGGTTGCTTGAATTCAAAGCTACATATATTAAAAAATTTCCAAAATTCAACAAAAGCACTTAATGCTTTTAGCTTAGTTTTGAAGCACTTCATTGCTTATATAATGGCTAGAACACTTCAGTAAACAAGGACACACGAATTCAGAACCCAAGTCTTGCTTGTATCACTCTTAAATTCAATTGAAATTTTCCAAGAAATTTGAAATTCGAATTTTCAGTTTAAGCCATTTGTAATTCAAACTAAACACTCAAATACAATCCTCAAGCATCATTGAATATATTCCAATCAGTTTCAAGCTTTGAAACTCAAAGAATCAAGCACTACACCTCACGGTTTGCTCGAACTAAAACTTACAAAAATCTCATTATACCTGCATGTTTAACAAGATGTAGACTCATATTTAAGTTTAGTTTGGTGTTCTGATCATTTCTGGAAGTTTAATTGAAGTTTGAACACGTATCCACGAAAATACCATTTTAGGGTTCTTGAACTCTATTTTAGGGTTTTTCGTTAGAGGCAAAATTAGACAAAATTAAGGGCATGGTTGAATTCAGTGAATCAGTACGAATCAAATGAACAGGTCGCGAAAAATTTCTGTACACGTTTACCCCTATTCGTTATTTTGCAGGATTTGATGCTCACATATTACAGCGCTTTGGAAAACAAATGCTGTTAAAAGAGGAGTCTGGAGGTTGAAGATGAAGACGTGGCTTGCCCTGGTTGGTTGGTTTGCGCGCGCGTGTGTTTTAAAACTCAGACCAATCACATGCGTTGCTTTCCACTATCATATCATGAGCTCTATGATCTCAGCCATTTGATTTCATTAACTCAAGATCCAACGCTCTAGCCTTGCCAGTCCATGCTTTAGACTCTATTATCCACCACACCTGATCATTGTTTATATATTTTCTATTTTATTTTATTTTCTTTACAAAATTAATTTAAAATAGTTTCAAAAATCAAAAAAATATAATAAAAATATTTTTAGGCTTCTAAAATAATCTATTATTTTTTGACATAAAATATTTTATTTTTTCTTAAATATTAAAATATTTTGTATATTTAATTAGTATATATTTATATATTTACTTTTTAATTATTTTAACTAATCAAAAAATCATAAAAAAATTGTTCTTTATATTAAATATAATATATATATTATAAGCTAATTCTGTACATATTTAGGATAATTTTCTCTTTAAGTTTTAATTATTTGTGTAATTATTTGTATAATTATATGATTATTTAACTTAATAATTTCAAAATCCATTTCAAAAAATCCAAAAAAAATTAGTTTTATTTTAAAATTAATTGACAATCAATATGGCATATTTCAAATATAATTTTTAGGTTTAAATTTTATTTCTACTTTTTTCCTCATTTTACTTAAATTAATCATGCATTAATTCTAATCAATCATCAAAAATCCAAAAATATTTCTTTTATTTTTCTTGCAATTTAAATTCTTAGATCAAGTGTATCGGTTGTCAAATTCATGTAAATAGCGTAGTTTACATTTCCCGCACAATCGATGTAATAGCGTAGATTTACTTTCCGCATTTTACATTTCCGCATTTTAATTTCCAGCACATATAAAATTGCGTGTATGTCAAAGATAAAAATTGAAGCGTTAGGTCACTAACTTCAAAGATAAAATATCTGAATCAAAACACAATCACACTTGCACCTCTTAGGGTAATCCCTCTTTTACTCTTTTCAAAATCAAAATCAAATTCTACTGTTTCAAATGCAAAATCGAACTTTCATTTACATCCGGTGAAAGGAGAATTTTCTAAAGGAAATAGGAAAAGACCTTATAACTTAGGGTAGACCTCCTAATTTGCTTGCTCAAATCAAAACAAACAAATGTCTCATATACCGTTGTTTTTCAAAATAAAACTTTTAAAAAAAGACAATACTTGGTATATATCCAAACCAGGATCATTACGAAGTTAACGTTCTTTTTTTTAAAACATCTTTCGAAAGATAAAACACTTTGTATACATCCGCACAAGGATCATTACAAAGTCAATTTGCAAAAGTATTTGAAACCATATACAAGCATGTCAAGGCAAGAGAAAAGTGATTTAAAATAAGTGAGCTAACCAAATTAAAGAGCCCATGGATAACCATGGATACAAAGGGTGCTAATACCTTCCCTTTGTATAACCTACCCCCTTACCCAGAATTTCTTAAAGGTCTTTTTCTGTTTCTTTTATAAACCTTTCCTTAGTTGGATAAAATAAAAGTCGGTGGCGACTCTCTGATTTTCAAAAACACAAAAGCAAAAAGAGAAGAGTGTCAGTTCGTGTATCTCTCACACGAGAGGTACGGTAAAAAACCGAGGGCATGACAGAACTGGCGACTCTGCTGGGGAAATAATACTTTCTAAAAACAAAATGTTTTCAAAAGGGGTTACCTTTAGAGTTTAGATCACTTCGATGTTTTCAATTGTTTGATTTGATTGCTCTATTTTTTCAAAGGTTTGTTTGGGTATTTTGCTTGTGTGAAAGATTCTAACCCGAATCTCGAGATACCTTAAGTATGTGACAATAGACCAAAGAAACTGTACGGCATGTACCGATACGGTTGATCTGGTAGTCACCGTTAGTGTGACACTTTGGTTTATACTGATGTCCCTTGAAAACGATCAAGGAGTATATTAGGCTTCCGAAATATCATTAAACACTAATTTGTCTTAGAACCTTTAGTTGAACTTGACTTGTGGCCTATTAAGTGATTAACTTTGAAATTGATCGAAGTTAATTATCCTCGAGGAATGTTTTGATCGGCCGTCCGAGCGCCGTATTGAGATGTTGTCTCCAAGGATCATAGAACCCGAATACTATTCTAGGACAGGTTTTAACCAACTCACCTTCAGTGGGGAGGGTATCACCTATCAACCTCATGCAAGCCTTTAAACCTAAGGCTATTGTTTGATTTGTTTTTGTGTGCCACATGTTTGACATCATGACATCATAAGCATCATAAACATATCATTTTTCACTAATCATTTCAAGGATCAAAGAGTTTACCTTTGTTGTTGCAGGTAATGGCTCCCGCTACCAGAGATTATGTCCGAATCAACATCTCAACAGTACCATCTGAGCTCAAGGACTTAATATCAGAATTTCCCAGGAATGCTCAATTCACTGAAAAGCACGGTCACCTACTCCATTTGGTTACCTCAAAATTTGAAGAAGACATGATACGGGTTCTGTACCAGTTCTTTGATCCCGAACATCATTGTTTTACATTTCCTGATTACCAGTTAGTACCCACTTTGGAAGAGTTCTCTGAACTGATTGGGTTACCTGTTCGAGATCGATTACCTTTCACTAGTTTAGAAAAGATTCCAAAGCCAGAAATCATTGTTGCTGCCTTACATTTGCGAAAGTCAGAAATCGAGTCCAATCGAGAAACAAAGAGTGGAGTCGAGGGTTTGCTTGCTAAGTTCTTAATGGAAAAGGCTCGGTTACTACTAAAAAACAGAAGTTACCTAGCTTTTGAAGAAGTTGTGGCTCTTTTGATTTATGGGTTGGTTTTATTCCCTAATCCCGACCATTTCATAAGTGTGCATGCTATCAACATTTTCTTAACCCGCAATCCGGTGCCTACTTTGCTGGGAGACATCCTACATTCTCTACACACTCGTACCATGTAGAAACGAGGAACTCTTATGTGCTGTGTACCACTAATGGCTAAATGGTTTACATTACACCTTCCCCGATCAGTATTGAGAATTGAACAAAGGATGCAATGGTCTCGCAGGATTATGTCTTTGTCTCATTCAGATATCCGGTGGAACAACTTCTTTCAGAGAGACATTACTATCATTGACCATTGTGGAGAGTACCCTAATGTGCCACTCCTTGGCATCAAAGGAGGCATCACTTACAACCCCTCTTTATCTTTGCGCCAATTCGGATATGCACGAAGAAACGGTCCTCATGACATGATTATCCGTGGCATTGTGTTTGATTACGAGGATGATTCCCACAGACATCGACGAAGGTTTATACATGCGTGGGGCAGTGTCTATAGAATAGAAAGCAAAACTTTAGGGCAATGGAATTCTATTCCTATGGAACCTTACCTCAAATGGGTGTGTACCCGTGCACAAAAGTTAATCATGCCATATCCCGCTATCCTACCTGTGACTATTGAGCCAGAAGTTGAAGGAGACGAACCTCGAGTTATTCTACATCTAGATATGCCAACTGACCTGGAAGAGTTGCAGAAATCTTGGGTTCAGCTAAAAGAGGAAAGAGACACCTTCAAAGCACACTGTCAAGACTATGAGAGGAAAGTATTGGAGCTCACCGAACAACTCCAAGAAGAACAGGAGATCAACACATTCCTGGGTGCAAAGAGAAAGCGTCCATGGGAGACCTGAGGGATCCTTCATTTTCTTTATTTTCTGTTTTGTAAGCCCAAAAGAGGCAAAGAAAAAAAAGAAAGAAAAAAAAGAAATAATTGTTTGACTAACAAATGTTTGTTTTTCTTTTGTTTTAACAAATCTAAATTCTAAGATCCTTGAAAACATTGCATATACATTTCATTGCATATACATTTCATTCATAAACATTGCATATACATTTCATTCATAAACATTGCATAACAGGTTCAAATGATGGGTTTCTCATCTCCTCGCTGTTTATTTCAGTTAGAAGAGATGAAATCCGAAACAAGCATCAAGAATCTCGAAGCACAGAACGCCCAAGTTCAGGTAGCAATTCTGGAGCTAGCAAAGGGGCAACAAGAACTGAAAGCCCTGATAACCAAGAAGAAAAAGAAGCCCAAAGGATCTGTAGGCTTGAGTCACCTGAAAAGGAAGATCAAAATCCCAGTCAAAAAGTCCAAAAAGCCACCGATCCCTGAAATAGTCGGTGATGGTGAACAAGGAGACAATCATAGCAACCAGGGTTCTGCCAAACCCTCTCTCTCTTCTAATGGAGAAAATTATCATTCTGAAGACGAACAGGATGATGACAAATACCAGCAGTTGGAAGAACGCATGAAAGCTATGGAGATACAAAAAATACCTGGTTTAGATTTCAATGATTTGGGACTCGTCTCAGATGTTGTTATCCCTCCAAAGTTCAAAGTTCCTGTCTTTGCAAAGTATGATGGAGTTTCTTGCCCAAAACTACATCTGAGGTCCTATGTAAGGAAGATATTACCTCATACAGCAGATAATAAATTATGGATTCATTTCTTCCAAGAAAGTCTGTCGGGTACACAACTCGAGTGGTACTACCAACTGGAAGGTACAAAAGTTCATACCTGGGAAGATTTAGCTGCTGCTTTTTACAAACAGTATCAATACAATGCTGACCTTGCACCAACCCGTACTCAACTAAGGGGTATGTCTATGGCACCAAAAGAAAGTTTCAAAGGATATGCACAAAAGTGGAGAGATCTGGCTGGAAGGGTTCAACCACCCTTATCTGATCACGAGCTGGTCGACATGTTCATGGGCACTTTAACTGGCCCTTTCTATAGCCATTTGCTGGGAAGCTCATCATCAGGTTTCACTGACCTGATATTGACTGGAGAGCGTGTCGAAAGCAGCATTCAAAATGGAAAAATTCAAATAGGCTCTTCCTCTGGTACTACAAAAGGCCCATCAGTGGGAGAAATGAAGTCAATACAATGCATAGTCAGAAAGGTCGCAAAAATGAGCAGCACCAATCTGTAGGGGGAGTTCTGATCTCCGCATCTGCACCTCAAAAAGATCAACCGCCAAAATATACGCGTCGACCAGATGTACCAAGAAGAAATTTCACCAGAATCAATATGCCATTCTCTCAAGCATTGCAGCATTTGTTAAAAGCAGATCTGATCACATTAAAAGACCCTCCAAAAAATGTCAACACTTCCTCTCCGAGTTATCGCCCCGATGCAACATGTGCGTATCACTCTAACTGTCCAGGACATGACGCAGATCACTGTTGGGCCCTGAAAAATAAAATACAAGACATGATAGATGCTGGGGAAATTGAGTTCGATCCTCCAGAAACTCCAAATGTCATCACTGCACCTATGCCGAAGCACGACAAAACCGTTAACGCTATCATAGATACTGTTTACATCCATGATGTGAGAGAATTGTCAACTCCGCTCCTTGAAGTCAAAAGAAAGCTAATTCGCGCTGGTTACTTTCCAGGTTGTGACCCTGACTGCTTTTATTGCGCACACCTACCCAATGGTTTTGAAAATCTGAGAATGGGAATTCAAAAGTGGATGATCGCCGTATCATTATGTTTGAGAGGCTCCCTTCCATGGACGATTTATGTGAAGTCTTTTCAAATGGGATGAGAATAGAGGATGTCTCGGTGGTTTCCAACATACCATTGAAAATCCCTATCAAAGCTCCTTTCAAAATTTCTGCTGCACCCAAAGTGGCATCTGTCATCATTACCATTCCGACTCCGTTTCCATACTCCTCAGACAAAGCTGTCCCGTGGAGTTATGATACTAATATTTATGTCCATGGAGTTAAGCAGGATACCTTGACTGAAGAGGACATGAATTTTACTACTCCAACTGTTTGTAATATTGCGGGTACTAGCAAGATTACGAGAAGTGGAAGGATCTTTTCACCAGAAATTTCTCCGAATGTTGCTACTAATCTAGTCCAGGTCCCAGTTCCTAACCAAGATATCAACGCTCGAGGCAAAGAGTCACAAGTTGAACCAGTTCAAATACCGGTGGAAGTCACTATTGAGGATCCATCAAAGCAAGAAATGGAGGAAATATTGAAAATCATCTGCAAGAGTGATTACAATATTGTCGAACAATTGGGGCACACTGCTTCAAAAATCTCAATGCTGTCTCTGCTAAAATATTCAGAAGCTCATGCCAAGGCCCTGATGAAGTTCCTGAAAGCTGCACATGTGCCACAAGAGATTTCAGCCGATCAATGTGAAAATTGTGTTGCCAATTTAACCGTGAATAATGGTCTCAGTTTCTCTGATGTTGATCTAACCCCTGCTGGAAAAAATCACAATAAAGCCCTACACATCTCTATTGAATGTAATGGAACCACTCTACCCCATGTACTGGTAGATAACGGTTCCTCTTTGAACGTGTTACAAAAATTAGTACTGGAAAAGCTTGACTTCGAAGGAATTGTGTTACAACCAAGCGATGTTGTGGTAAGAGCCTTCGACGGGTCAACAAGAACAGTGTACGGAAAGGTGAATCTCCCAATTAGAGTGGGCTCTCAGATCTTTGATTCTACCTTTTACGTAATGGAAATTCACCCAGCATATTCCTGTTTACTAGGACGCCCTTGGATACATGGGGCAAATGCTATAACTTCTACCCTACATCAGAAGTTGAAATATCCAGTAAAAGGAAAGATTGTCACAGTTTACGGCGAAGAGGAATATGTGGTTAGCCACCTGAGCAACTCCAAGTATGTTGAGTTGGATGACGAATTCATCGAAACTCCTTGCCAATCTTTTGAGGTGGTCTCTCCAGATGTCTCTACTACCAAACATATTTCTGCTACTCCTGCTACAAAAATAACTCCAACTATGGCTTCTCTCAAAGATGCCAAAGCTGCAATCAAAGAAGGTGGTGGCACAGCATGGGGACAACTCATTGATGTTCCTTACAAATTCGACAAACTGGGTTTGGGCTATGCTAATGGAACTCAGAAGAACAATCAAAGTCTTCATTCTGGAGGGTTAATGACACATTTCATCAGCCAAGAAGTAAATGCTATTGAAGACGATGGAATGATTCAACAATATCCCAATGGAGTTCCACCTGTATCCATGGAAGTTTGGGACACTTTGGGAGAACCAAGTGGCAAATATGACTTTATGGTGAAATATTCCGCTCTTCCGAGCTCACAAGTCGCCATTGAAGACATTGTCCCAACTGGATGGGATGAACATTGCGAAAACAATTTCACTCCTGGAGAAGCCTGGGAGATACCAAATAACGAGGGTTATTTTCTGTCACAGTACACTACTCAGCAGAATGCACAAGTCTTTATCCAAGACGTCATCCCGACTGGATGGGACGACCTTATCGAGTATCTCTCTCATCCAACAGAGATACCTCAACCTGGATCCTCATATGCAACAGAGCATCTTGCTCATCCTGAAGGATCAACAACTCATCTCGTCACCAAAGAAGTCAATGTTGTGGGAGACACAGAAGACAACTGCAACTGGGGCAACTGGATATTCCCCGCTCACAACAATGGGTTGAACAACTGGGAAGCTGAAGATGTCATCTCCTTTGATCAGGAGTAAATGCATTTTCCTGTTTTCACTGTCCATATGTTCAAAAATAAAAATGGTTCCTGTACTATCGAACCATGAGCTTGAAAGCCGTGTGCCTTGCCCGAAGCACACTGGTCCTTTTTATAAGGGTTTGTCATATCATGATCATATGTTCATATAATAAAATCATGGGACGTTTGCATGTTCAAATTATTGCGATCCTTTTTATTCATTTCTTCACTTTGTTTTCAAATATTTATGTGTTCTTACACACCCACATAATAAATGCAGATTCACATTCACTCTGGATCCTGTCGATAACGATTCTGCTATTGCCAGTCATGACTTTGAAAATCCGATCTACCAAACTGAGGACGAAAGTGAGGAAGATTGTGAAGTACCTAGGGAACTTGCAAGGCTATTAGAACAAGAAGAAAAACTATACAGCCGCATGAAGAGCCAACTGAGGTTATCAACCTGGGCAGTGACGAAGAAAAGAAAGAAGTCAGGATAGGGGCTGATTTAGAAAACAGTGTCAAACAAAGACTGATTCAAATGTTACAAGACTACGTCGAGATATTCGCTTGGTCTTATGAAGATATGCCTGGTCTCGACACGAATATTGTGGTCCATCGCTTGCCAATCAAAGAAGGTAGCACTCCAGTTAAGCAGAAACTACGGAGAAGTAGGCCTGACATGTCCAAGAAAATCAAAGACGAGGTTGAGAAGCAATTCAATGCTGGCTTTCTGAAAGTTGTAAGTTATCCTCCTTGGATAGCTAACATCGTTCCTGTGCCTAAAAAAGACGGGAAGGTCAGGATGTGTGTAGACTACAGAGATCTGAACCAGGCAAGCCCCAAAGATGATTTCCCTTTACCTCACATCGATGTACTGGTTGATAATACTGCACAATGCAAAGTATTTTCCTTTATGGACGAATTCTCCGGTTACAATCAAATCAAGATGGCACCCGAAGACATGGAAAAAACAACCTTCACAACACCCTGGGGACTTTTGTTACAAAGTAATGCCCTTTTGTTTAAAGAATACAGGAGCAACGTATCAACGTGCAATGGTAGCTCTGTTCCATGATATGATTCATCAAGAGATAGAGGTTTATGTGGATGATATGATTGCAAAGTCCAACACCGAAGAAGAACATCTGGGTCATCTGCACAAGCTGTTTGACAGACTCAAGAAGTACAGGTTGTGACTAAATCCGAACAAGTGTACCTTTGGAGTAAGATCCGGTAAACTCTTAGGTTTCATCGTCAGCAGCAAAGGTATTGAGGTGGATCCTGCCAAGGTCAAAGCCATTCAAGAAATGCCTATACCCGTACCGAGAAACATGTCAGAGGATTCTTGGGACGTCTGAATTACTTCGCCAGATTTATTGCCCATATGACTACTACTTGTGTGCCGATCTTCAAACTATTGAAGAAAGATCAAGTAGAAAGATGGAATGACAAATTCCAGTTAGCCTTTGATAAAATCAAAGAGTATCTCCAAAAACCACCAATCTTGTTACCACCTGTGGAAGGAAGACCTCTGATAATGTACCTAACTGTGTTAGAAGATTCAATGGGGTGTGTACTGGGGCAACATGACGAGTCCGGCCGAAAGGAGCATGCAATCTACTATCTTAGCAAAAAGTTTACCGATTGTGAAACAAGATACTCACTGCTCGAGAAAACTTGTTGTGCCTTAGCATGGGCGGCTCGCCGACTAAGACAGTATATGCTAAATCACACCACTTTCCTAATCTCCAAAATGGATCCTATCAAGTATGTGTTCGAAAAACCTGCTCTCTCTGGAAGAATAGCAAGATGGCAAATGATCTTAACAGAGTATGACATCTAGTACACTTCACAAAAAGCGATCAAAGGAAGTGTGGTAGCTGATCATCTAGCTCACCAGGCAGTGGATGATTATCAAGCATTGAACTTTGACTTCCCAGATGAAGACATTATGCTAGTCACTGACTACGAGCAACCAGGACCGGAAGAAGGACCGGAGCCAGGATCCCGATGGACTATGGTTTTTGATGGAGCTTATAATGCACTTGGCAATGGCATCGGAGCTGTGATCATTTCCCCTGCAGGAGGTTATACACCATTCACTGCCAACTTATGCTTCAACTGCACTAACAATATAGCCGAGTACGAAGCATGTATTCTAGGTCTCAAAGCTACAATCGATCTAAGAATCAAGTTCTTGGAGGTCTACGGAGACTCAGCGCTTGTAATCTATCAAGTCAAAGAGGAATGGGACACGAAGCACCCGAATCTAATTCCATACAAAGAATATGTGCTGAGTTTGATTCCTTACTTTGAAAAGATCACTTTTGAACATATCCCGCGCGAAGAAAATCAACTAGCTGATGCTTAGCTACCATGTCATCCATGTTCAAAGTCAGGTGGGACAATGAGGCACCGATGATCACCATTTACAGACATGATGAACCAGCCTATTGCAATGAGATCGATGCCGAAGGAACGGAAGAAAAACCATGGTTCCATGAAGTAAAAAGATATCTCGAAGCTCAGGAGTACCCTGAAGGGGCATCCATTAACGACAGAAAGTTTCTAAGAAGATTTGTTGCTAAATTCTTTCTAAGTAATGGAATCCTGTACAAACGCAACCATGATTCGAGTTTGCTTCGTTGTGTAAACAAGAAGGAAGCAGAACAGATTATGGAAGACATACACGATGGTGCTTTTGGTACTCATTCAAGTGGATATACAATGGCTAAAAAGATCTTAAGAGCAGGTTATTATTGGTCTACCATGGAGACAGAATGCCATCATCACTCCATAACCTGTCACAAATGCCAGATATATGCCGACAAAGTACATGTACCTCCAGTCCCATTAAACATCCTGACGGCTCCTTGGCCTTTTGCAATGTGGGGTATTTATATGATTGGAGAAATCAAGCCTACTGCCTCTAACGGACATCGTTTTATCCTGGTCGCTATTGACTACTTCACAAAATGGGTAGAAGCAGCTTCATTTGCTTCAGTCACCAAGAATGTTGTGGCCCGATTTACCAAGCACAATCTCATTTGTCGGTACGGCATCCCTGAAAGGATCATCACAGACAATGGCACAAATCTAAACAACAGAATGATTACTGAACTCTGCACACAATTCAAGATCAAACATCATAATTCCTCTACATATCGACCAAAGATGAATGGCGCGGTGGAAGCTGCCAACAAGAACATCAAGAAGATCATACAAAAGATGACAGTAACCTACAAAGACTGGCATGAGATGTTACCTTTTGCTCTTCATGGTTATCGCACATCTGCGCGTACTTCAACAAGGGCAACTCCATTTTCCTTAGTCTATGGTATGGAGGCAGTTCTTCCAATTGAAATTCAGATCCCTTCCCTAAGGATTATGAAAGAAGCCGATCTAGATGAAAACGATTGGATTCAGACTCGGTTGGACCAGATAAACTTGATTGATGAGAAGAGACTCGCAGCTATTTGTCATGGTCAGTTGTACCAAAAGCGTATGATCAAAGCCTTCAACAAGAAAGTCAAAAGTCAGGCATACCAAACCGGTGGCTTGGTTGTCAAACGCATCATCTTACCACAAGGTGACCCTAGGGGCAAGTGGACTCCCACTTATGAGGGACCGTTTGTAATCAAGAAAATATTCTCCGGCGGAGCCATGTTGCTTACCACTATGGATGGCGAGGATTTCCCACACCCTGTGAATGCGGACATAGTCAAAAAGTACTTCGCTTAAAGAAAAGCTCGCTAAGTTGAAAACCTGAAAGGGCAACTTAGGCAAAAAATGAGCGTCTCGGTGGATTGAAAACCTAAAAAGGCGATCCAGGCAAAAATTAGAGACTAAATAAAGATTATCCCGGTAGGCTGAAAACCTGAAAAGGCAGCCTAGGCAAAAGTTAGGGAATAAAGTGTACAACTATGTTCCGTTCGGCTATCTACTCACCTTCAAGGTTCAACACATCAAAGACACCGATCAGTCCAATTACTTTCTTCCAACAAGTGAGGGATGAGATGCTCGAAGACAGATTGGCAATAGCAGAGTTGAAACTTGACTGGATTGTTTTCACATAGCTATTTCTCTTTATAAATACTTTTCAAAGCTTTATGACAATTTCCTACTACTAGGATTTTTGTCTCCTTGTACTAATCAGCCTATCATGGCTCTTTTTCAAAAAATCAATGCAGCTCATGCTTAAAATCAACATTTTCACTTTTTCTGTTTTGAATACGTAAATGTCCCAATGATAATTTTGAATGAACATGTGCATTTGAATATGATTGATGTTTACCAGAAAAACAGGAATAGCATTCAGGTAATGTCCCAATCATTTGGACATCATCTCAAAACCAGCATCAGAAGAAAAATCCCCAACAGAAATGCATTTCTCAGCAAATTCCTCAATGAGATTTTTCTCTCCAACAAAGTGATTCGAGAAATCTTATTCCCCAGCAGGGCTGTTCCAGATTGCTATCCCCAAAAGGTGTGATCTCCACACCAGGACTTGGTCAAATAGTGCATCGGAGGATTATGCATCCTCTTCATTCCCATTTTAAAGGGCATCAAAGTCAGAATTTTCAAATTACCTTTCATCCCCGAGCGGTAGTCAAAAATCCTTCAACAGAGCACCCTGGTTCTCAAAGAAGGTCCCCAGCCGAGGGTACTCGAACAAGACAGCAAAGATCTTCAACGATCACAATGCCTTCATTTATTTTCCCAACCAGAAGCTTGATACGCTCAAGACTGCATAAGTCATACATCATCATACATCATACATCATACATCATACATCATACATCATACGCATATTCATACACATCATATAATGTTTCATGACAAACACATGCATAACATGCATATTTCTCTTTTAGTTCAAAAATCTCATACATTATATGCATCATGACATTGCATGTCACTAACTTGATTTTTTTTCAGGTGAATGAATATCCTCAGCAAAGTTGTTCTCGATCACATACAGTGTTCCCCTGGATTCTATTCAGACGGACATTTCTCTCAGATATAATCAAGCCGAAGATTCATTCTGAAGAGATCTCTCTTTCCAAATCACCTATCAACTCAAGAACATAGCAACACAGATCTAAGTCGATACCTTGGACGGTTCCTTAATGATCTACCATCAAAGATCTAAAGTCGATACCTTGGACGGTTCCTTAATAATCTACCATCAAAGATCTAAAGCTGATACCTCAGACGGTTCCTCATAGATCAACTTTCAAAATCTAAAGCGGAAAAACTTTGGACAGTTCCGTAACGATCAGCCTCTAAGACTTAAAGCGGTAACCTCGGACTGTTCCGAAACGGTCAACGCAGAGGTTTTCAAATCCTTCATCAAGATATAATCAATGGATTCATTCTGATGAACAAACCATCAACACATTTGCCAGATGGCATCTGAAAGCCCATCTCAGGTAATGTTTCAATCTTCCAACAACATGTCTCAGACCACATTCAAATGCAATTTCCAACATCACGTTCGGTGGAGGTAAGTGCAAATTTTCAGGGCATCTAAATATTCAATCATCTTCTACCTTTAGATTTCAAACAATCTCTTCAGGTTTAAGAAGATTGAATAGGGGCAACTGTTATACCCCAAAATTTACCCGCATCTTTTTTCAAGAAAACTTTAATCTAAAAAATTAAGAGCTTCATATAATCTTGGATTTTTATTCCATAAATATCCTGATTTATGAATACTTAGTTTTTAGAGTTTTTCTTGTACGGTATTTTGACTCGCTGTTGAATTTATTCTTACACAAACGCCAAGTACTGTTTATTACTTCACACACGCTATTTATTTGAGATTTATTTACAGATAAATAGTACTGACGCAATTGGTGCAGAACTAAATCTTTTTGTAGGCGCAAAGTCCGGGGATTCAGACTGTACTGGTAACAAGTAAATTATTGTTAACTTTTGTTTCCCACTAAATTTTGTACTATATTCTATTATTTTCAAAATCTTTTTCTTTCTCTTTCTTTCAAAATCAAATCCTAACTTTACTCTATACATCTCTTTTTTCAAACCCTACCATACACTTTCTTTCAAATCCTACTTCCACTCAAATTCTCCTTTTTTGTACGGAATCACTTCATTCCCAACGTCTCTATCCTTCTTTTCATCCTATAAATACCTCTCATTTTTTCCATAAAATCTCACATCAAATTCTAACTCATCTCTCAAATTTCTACTTCATATTCATTCTCTCTTCTTCCCCGGCAAAATGGCGAAGCGGATGGATACATGTTTTCTTATGGTCATCACCGTCGTGGTGGTAATCATGTCCTTCTTCTGTCTGCATAGTCCTGAAAAATGCGGACCTGGGATGTTTACACTCCCAATCATCTATATGTTATTATTTGTAGCATGGGTTATTAATCGTCATTCTTAAAGTTTGTCGTATCTTTTAATAACGTACCGTTTACTCGTCGTACTGTTCATTATAGTATGTAATATTTGTACTGTCAGTATTAAATGTCGTACTATCTGTTGTACTGTAGTTTAATTATCCAGATAATATTTTGTGTGTTTTCTGCCAGTGTCATACCCCGAAATTTGCCCATCTCATTCCATCTGAGGGCTACAAGAGATTATAGGTCCTCCGAAAAGTCAACGAAAAAACACCTTTTAGGTCAAGACTCATAACTGGAGAATGGAAGCTCCAAGTAAGGTGAAACCAAAAGGAGGTTTTAAAGGATTCATCAAGCTTTCTAAAAAGTCATAGAACGCATTTATATGATTAAAATTGAGCGAGATACAAGTTGCGGAAGTTGAGATTTTTTGAAGGGTGCGTGAAGAGAAATACTTGTCAAAATCAATTTTTTCCAAATAGGCCCATTCTTTAATGACCTAAACTTGCTTATAAGAGTATTGAGAAGCTCCAAACTCAAGCCCACAACTATTTGACTTTTATTATATTTTTAGTGAATTTTTATTTATTAAAAATATAGTTTAAATCAAATAAATCAAGGAAATATGAAGGATATAATTTTGTTTTAATTTCTAATCATAATCAATCATCAAATATATCCTATTTTCATGTAAAATTCGTTTTAAAGAGGATTGAGGAAAAGAGACCAAGTTTTAGCCAAAAGTGGAAAGTTTAGAAGGTGATTTGCAATCACATTCAATTGCTTGATTCAAGGAGATTTGGTCCAATATTAGTGACCTAATTCAGTCTCACATATATACTGAAGAAGTGCAGACGCAGGAGGAGGTTCTGGCTAGCCTCCAAAACCCTAACCGAATGAATAAAATATGATGAATAGGGGAAGATCGAATTTAGAGTTAGAGAAGGAATCAGGGCACTCTAAGGTTCCAAACATATTCCCTGAACATCTCTGAAGCCTTCCAAATTATTGCAAAGCACCGAGGCGGTCAGAATCATCTTCAGATAGCCACTGTTTGCACACTTTTATTTGAGTTTGAATCCATTCATTCACGCCTTATTAAGCTATTTCGATTGCGTTTTTATGATTGTCATGATGTTGCGAAAGTTTCTGGATGGTTTAATTTATGATTGACCGCAAGAGTAGAATTATGCCATTGCTAGGGTTTATATCTCCATATTGGGGATTCTTCTTGGAGGCAAAATTGGCTAAAAAGGAGATCACCATTAGATGCAGGGTGCAAAAACGAATCGGAACATTATCTTCTTGTTAATTTTCTCTTATTATTTGCAAGATTCTTGTGTACAGGGGCTATGGCTATGGAAGGCGGCCGTGGGTAAAAGTTGTTTGTCTAAAACGACAGTCTCAGGGAAGAAGACAATACGTGGCCTCTCTCCATTCGGTCATTTGAATCAGCGCGCGTCTTTTTACTTAAATGCCAGGTTTCCTATGTTATACTTTGCGTGCATATCCTTGACAATTGAGGCGCGTTGGTGAATTGGTAACGAAGCTGCCAAGCGAAGCTAGGGGCACAGGTTCGACCCTTCGCCCAGACATATATTTTTATTGAATTAACCCACTTGCAGATCCCATGTGCGTTGCCAGAAGGAGTCCATGGTGTACCCTCATCCTGGGGCTCTAGGATCATATCAGGATCAAGGCCAACGTACACAAATCTGAAGGCTCACCATGGGGCCTCAGAAATCATTCGCACAGGATTCTTCCCCAGGTTCTTTAAAAAATTTCTTATCCATTTTTTTATTTTTATAATAAGTAAATTGATTTAAAATTAATTAATAGATTATTAGTTAATATCATAATTAGGATTAGAATATTAATAAATTAGGATTAGGCCAATACTAGAATTTAGGATCTATATCCTGATTATTTCGATTATTTTCGATTTAATTTATCTAATTAATTTTAATAATATAAATCACAAAAACCTAGAAATGGTGACATAAGATACTAGGGTTCGCCCAATCCCATTGGCCACGTGGCCAAGGATATTAGGATTTAATTTATTATTCGTTCCGACTAAATCTATTGGTCGTGATGGTTAATAATCGATTAATTTAATTAATCAAATCCTATAAATTAAAATAAACATTATTTTGCTAAATGGTTTTAACCATCTTATTGGTTATGATGATTAGCATACCTTATCAATTTGTTATTATTTGTAATCGTATTAATCGATTATGAGAGGTAACAGTATAAAAATACAAATTCATAAAATAATAAAATACGTTAATTCCTTATTAGTGATAATCGAATCAATCGATTTGAATTGGTAATGGTGCAAAACCCCAATCTTTTAACTATGGTGATCAAACCTATTGATCATTGCGGTTAATTGTGCCAAATCAGGATTGTACGCCCGAAACATTTAAAATACACTAAACCACGATACTACAGGATTTTTATCCTAGGCAACTCAAAATGCCCTTTCAAATCAAATTCAAAACTACGATAGGCCATTCAAAAAGCCTTCAAACCATTCAAATCTAATTCTAAGGCGTACAACCCTGTGCCCGAACTACGTTGACTCTGATTCTCCCTAAGGAGATACGTAGGCACTTGGCAACAAGGCGAGTCCCCCTCCTCAAAATCTCAATTTTCCCCCTGTTCGATTCTTTAGCTATAAAACCTTAACAGTTAGCCATAAACCTTTATCTTTAAATGTTAGCCTTTAGGAAAGGGTTGAGGGTGCCTAACACCTTCCCTCGACCTGAATATAGTATCTTACCCCGATCTCTCAACTACGTAAGGTTTCCTATTCGCCTTGGTAGAATAGGTGGCGACTCTCTAAAGTTTAAATTTTAGGCAGGTTGCTACAGCTGGCGACTCTGCTGGGGATAACTATTTCGGTGAATTACTATGCTCCTATAGGTTTTAGGTTTTGGCAGGGTTTAGGTTTGGCAGCTTTTTAGGGTTTGGCTAACGCGCCTTTTTCAGGGTTTACAATTATTTTTTTTTATTTCTTAAAAATTGTTTATTCATTTTTGTCTAAAAATTTTTAATTATTTATAATATGTTTATATTTAACTGTCTATGTGAATATATTTATATTTTTGTTAACTATTATATTTTTATATACCGCTGGATATATTATGTAGTGTTAAAACCCTAAGTGTGGGAGTTAACTTTGAGACCAAAAGGGGACATGAATCGCCTTACGAGTCTCACTGATAACTCCACTCGGAGTGGGTTAGGTATTTGGAAAGGTCCGAAACGAATCTTGACTTTGTGGAGGGCTGGACCGAATACTTAGCTGATCTCTCCGGGAACCTACCCCAAAAATTCGAACCTCATGGATAAAATGAGTTGTTCCAAAATCCGAAGAGACAAAAAGTCTCGGAGGCTACGAACGACCCCATGAGACCTTCTAGAACCCCCATAAAAAGGTTGGCTCCCAAGAGCCGCTACGTCGAACCTATGAACCTAGGACTTTTGTGCTGCTGTGCTCTTTATATGTTTGCAATTTATATACTTCGAATATCTATGCGTTTCGATTTTGCAGGTATCCCCACGTGGTCCCTAGCCTGTAGGGACTCTAATTTCTAAAGACCATGTCTTTCCCACGAAGGACATCACCATCTATGCATCCCCTAGCCTGTGGGGATTTTATTTTTATATCCTTGTATTCTTACAACTACGCGTCCTTCCCACGAAGGACATTTCCATTAACGCACGTCAATTGGCCTCTCGATGGCCATGCGATCTAGTGACTGTCTCGAACGGTCACCTCGTGCCTACACCTACGCACTCCCTAGCCTATAGGGATTTTCTTTCACAACGACGCGTCCTTCCCCGAAGGACAACTTCACTAGCATGCGTTCGATTGGCCTCTCGATGGCTATGAAATCTAGTGACTGTCCTGAACGGTCACTCCATGCTTATTCCCGCGCACCCTCTAACTTGTAGGGTTTGGATCTCCATTTACACATCACATCCCTAGCCTGTAGGGATTTCTCTTCGTCCATATCGTCCTTAGATAGGTTGTGTTCCGCATAGAGAACCTTCCCACGAGGGACAAATTCATTGGTACATGCTGATTGGCCTCTCGATGGCCATGAGATTTAGTGACTGTCTTGAACGGTCACTAGCCTCTATCTTCTGCATACTCTCGAATATAAAGGGATTTCCCTTAGCGTGTCATAACATTTACCCTGTAAAGATTCCAAGAGGGTCTAATGTCGCCTCTAAGGCTATTCCTAGGATCATATGTTACACGTCTGCATTGCATACACGGAGTTACAATATAAGGAGTCTCTCGCTTACGCATGCATTTGCATTTTCATGCATTCATACATTCACATTTGCATTTCTATCTTCGCCCGCATCCATACCAACCATGCTAGCCGGTTTCCCGAAACTCCCAAAAAATCAAAGGATCGTAGACTACGGAGCAAGGAGAATAAAAGATCTTAGTCTTGCTAAAGAAAAAAAAGATGCCTTTCGCCATGCCAGCCGCATGTCCATGCCTTGTCATAACAGGATTATGAATACAATGAAGGTTGTCATCGAGCAAGGATTAGTTCAACAAAGAGTTCCCTCATAGATACACTCAAGATGTATCTAGTTATAAAGGGGTTCATCTTAGAACATATCAAACTTTCGAGGACGCTCTACGATAAGCTAGGGGCAAGGATTAGTCCAACTGGGGCAAAATCCTAAACAGAGATGCATAAATACGATGGAGAGAAGACAACGTGTGTTAACTCCACACCAAGGGGCAAAAGGGTCATAGGTTCTCTCTATCCATCTACAAACTCTGGAGGTTACAAACGGTGTGACACTATCCTTAAGAAAAGCAAAAGAGGTTCAGTCAAAGGAAACTCATGAAGTTTCGATACGACGAAAACCCACCGCTAACGATTTATTCCCGCCAGGTTTGACATGTCCAAAGAAAATTCGAGGTTGCCCTCACTTCTACAAGTTTAAGAATCTAAGGAGTGAAACAAGGTCAGTGGATCTACAAAGGAGATTATCCCTAGGATCAATAGGTGTTTACCGTACTCACAATTTCAACCCTTACGACCGCTAAGTGTTACTCAAGATAAAAGTTGTACCTTCGGATTAGTAATTCTAATGGGACAACCATGCAGGTTTTGGAGTCAATTCATTCACTCACTACCATGACTTTCCAGTCACACACTTCTATTTTTAGGGTTATTAACAAACTTGAGGGAGAATGACGAATACAAATAACTAAGTCCAGCTAAACATATGCTTTCAAAGTAAGACCGAGCCGAGGATGTACAGGCATTGTTTCATTTCCCAAACAGTGGAGATATAAGGATGTTAATCCCTAGTTACCCCCTCGAGCCAGGAGTTGGAGTTTGTTTCTACTTTTCAAATAAACCTTGATTTCAACCAGGGGCAGGGTAGATTTCAACTAATTCAATGGTGTATTTTAGTTGTCAAGAGAATCAATCAATGAAGCAAAGGTTCAAGCATAAGGATCAAGCAAAGCAAAGGTTCGAGCATATTTTCTTCCTCGCATTCATCAAAGATTTAGGAAGCAATGGAGATAACATTCACAACAATCTTCTTCCTCATTACATCATTCAAGATCGAGGAAGTATTAAAGGCGAAGCTTACAAATCAAAAATCGACATGGCAGTCACAACATGCAATATCCAAGGATCAAGTACTTCAAAAGGAGCATTCAAAAGAAAAAGGAGAAAAACGCCCGCTAAGTCAAAATGGAAAATTCCATGAAAACAAAAGAACGACTTAGGCAAAAATTAGGGCATCCCGATGGATCAAACTCAAGAGAGTTGGTTCATGCAAAAATAAGGGATAAAAACAAAGGCGAAATACAAATGATAATCTTATGACTGCCAAACCATCAAAACTTCACAACAATGCTTGGATCTTTACAATATTTTTTATCAAACGCTTGGGTCTTTGTTAAAGGCTTCTGCTCAACATCAGAACTGATTCTCTTACAAACAAGGCACATCCATTGGATTAGGCGAATTTTTAGGATCTGGAGAACATCAAGGAGAAAGGGGTGGGTTAAATAAAATTTCGAGCCTTATATCCATTGTTTCTTAAAACATGAACCAGGCCAAGTTACAACAGTTAAAAGTCCTAATTGAGGCAAGGTTAACTATGAAAGCATATTAAGCAGGATTTGTTATACTGACTCCTATGTTTGTTAAAACTATTTCTAACCAATGTGCTTCTTCAAGCATTCTTTTCAAAACAATCCAGTCCTAATTCATAACGGACTTCGATTTCAAAAATTGCATACGCATCGCATTGGAGTTACTTCTCGAAGGGTACAACGTCATTTACGAGTATACACTTAGCATTGAGGAAATCTCGAAATTGGTTTAATCAAAGGTGATCATTTCTAATAAAGACCTTGGAGTCGGGGGAACCACATCTAGAGGGTTCTCCTAAACAGGGGCAAAAATTTCAAAGATCACAGGGGCATGCAATTAAACATCCTATTCACTAGGGGCACTTTTCCTAAGGTTCAATCGACTCGGGGCACATCTCGAAGCAATCTCAAACAGGGGCATGTCAAAAATGGGAAGAATTCAAATTCAGAAGGATAACACACTATGGATAGTCCTCCATATCATGGAAACCAAGGGCACACCCTTTAATCTAAACGGCAAAGCATCCGACGAGGCTATTTCCTGGGGCACTTACCTCATAAGCATCTTTTTCCATGAAAATATTGGGGCAATGGATATCAAATCCATAAGGCGCACATCATAAAAAAAGGCGTTCTCGCACTTTACAACATCGAACAAATCTTTCTCCTAACTACGATCTTCCAAGCTCAAACAAAACAGGTATTGGGAAATCGCGCTAGCATCACACCCCATCTTAACAAACAGACCTGCAACTCCAGCGAACTATATACGCTTTGGTTATTAATAACCTACCATTGGAGCATCATACAAATACATACAAATCATGCATTACATACATTGGTCAATACATTACTCCATACATTACTCCATACCTTTTTAGGTAGTCTTCTCTAAGACAGTCATCGTCATTTCCAAAAAAAAACCTTTTTAGGTAGTCCTCTTCAGGACATTCTGTTTCTAAGTACCTTTTCAGGTAGTCTTCTTCAAGACATCCTTTTTCTAAGTACCTTTTCAGGTAGTCTTTTTTAGACATTCCTTCTCTAAGTACCTTTTCAGGTAGTCTTCTTCAGGACATTCTTTTTCTAAGTACCTTTTGAGGTAGTCTTCTTCAAGACATTCTTCTAAATACCTTTTCAGGTAGTCTTCTTCAAGACGTTACTTTTCTAAGTTCCTTTTCAAGTAGTCTTTTTCAAGACGTTCCCTTCTTTCTAAGTTCCTTTTCAGGTAGTCTTCTTTAAGACATTACTTTTCTAAGCACCTTTTCAGGTAGCCTTCTTCGAGACATTCTTGTCCTAAGCACCTTTTCAGGTAGTCCCTTTCAAAAAAAAACAATTCGTCATCCCTCTCAAGAACCTCTTCAGGTAGTCTTCTTTAAGACATCTTTCAACCTTTTCAGGTAGTCATCTTTAAAGACATTCTTCATCCCATGCTAAGAACTTTTTCAAGTGATCTTCTTTAAGACAAATTTCTATCTACGCTAAGAGCCTTTACAGGTGGTCTTCTCTAAGACAAATTGCTACCATGTCGAAAAATCATTTCAGATAGTCTTCTTTAAGACAAACATTCACATCCATTCAAAAGACCTTTTCAGGTAATCTTACAGAAGACATTACTTCGTTCCACTCATTACGTCAACAAAACATACGTATATGCATAAGCATTATCCACATTACAAAGCCAACATAAGCATAATCATGGTGTAGGTGCAAGCATGGATTAAACAAGTTCAATAGGTTTAAGGAGATAAAATCTCGGGGTTGCATCGGCATTAGCATACATACATACACATTAGCATTAGCATATACAAAAAGCCCAATTTCTATTGGCAATCCAAATCATTACAAAGTCCAGTTCTCATACTGGAAAACCATCAAATCCAATTCTCATTTGGTAGTCAGTTCCCGTCTGACTATTACATCAAAATTCAAATCACGCTACAAAAGCCTAGTCTCCAACCCTCGTGTTGTGAAAGGTGTATTTTCTCCGACCCCATAGTCGTGAGTCTCCAAAATAAGTGAATCTTTTTCATGCAGGTAAGTTCGCTAGAACTATAGCAGGAGATCACTCTTATGCAGGTACACTTGTCAGAACCATGGCAAGTAATTCCTTTGGTGCAGGCGAAGTTGCTATGAGCATAGCAAATTAGCCTAAAATGGTACAGGTAAATTCTGCGATAACACTCGCAGATAACCATGGTGGTACAGGTAAATTCTGCGATAATGCTCGCAGATAACCCTGTTGGTGCAGGTGAACTTGCTAGAACTATAGCAAGCAATCCTATTGGGGTCCACAAACTGCGGAAACTTACTAGAACTATAGAACCTTTCCAGGAAGTCTTCTTTAAAGCGTATTCCATCCTTTCTAGGAGCTTTTTCAGGCACACAAGATTTTTAAACCGTTCTTCAATTGGGTTTATCACGTTAGTCCCTCGGCAGTGATATCTTCCAAAACATCATCAACAAACAATCAAAGGTGCTATCTTTCTTTTCAGAATTACTAACATACTTCGATTAATGTAACTAACAATCATGCATCATTTCAACTAGCACACCTCATTCATACATATTGCATATACACTCACCGCTCTCATTTATTTTGAGAAGCTCGCTGCATCATGCATCTCATGCATCATAAACACTGCATAAAGACAAGGTTGCCTTTTAGGGCTATGCTACAATCAAAACACCTGGTTCAAAAAAAAAAGGCATTTTTGCTTCACTCTGAAAAAATGGTATTCACCTCGGATGGCATCTATAAGCCCATCTCCTACGGAACTTCTTCCCGACAAAAGCAAATTTCAGGGCATTTTCAGTGTTCAATCATCTTCTACCTTTAGATCACGATAGGCAGACGTGCCTATCCGACTCTTCAGGTTTAAGAAGATTGAACAGGGGCAGCTGTCATACCCCGAAATTTGCCCATCTCATTCCATCTGAGGGCTACAGGAGATTATAGGTCCTCCGAAAAGTCAACGAAAAAACACCTTTTAGGTCAAGACTCATAACTGGAGAATGGAAGCTCCAAGTAAGGTGAAACCAAAAGGAGATTTTAAAGGATTCATCAAGCTTTCTAAAAAGTCATAGAACGCATTTATATGATTAAAATTGAGCGAGATACAAGTTGCGGAAGTTGAGATTTTTTGAAGGGGTGCGTGAAGAGAAATACTTGTCAAAATCAATTTTTTCCAAATAGGCCCATTCTTTAATGACCTAAACTTGCTTATAAGAGTATTGAGAAGCTCCAAACTCAAGCCCACAACTATTTGACTTTTATTATATTTTTAGTGAATTTTTATTTATTAAAAATATAGTTTAAATCAAATAAATCAAGGAAATATGAAGGATATAATTTTGTTTTAATTTCTAATCATAATCAATCATCAAATATATCCTATTTTCATGTAAAATTCGTTTTAAAGAGGATTGAGGAAAAGAGACCAAGTTTTAGCCAAAAGTGGAAAGTTTAGAAGGTGATTTGCAATCACATTCAATTGCTTGATTCAAGGAGATTTGGTCCAATATTAGTGACCTAATTCAGTCTCACATATATACTGAAGAAGTGCAGACGCAGGAGGAGGTTCTGGCTAGCCTCCAAAACCCTAACCGAATGAATAAAATATGAAGAATAGGGGAAGATCGAATTTAGAGTTAGAGAAGGAATCAGGGCACTCTGAGGTTCCAAACATATTCCCTGAACATCTCTGAAGCCTTCCAAATCATTGCAAAGCACCGAGGCGGTCAGAATCATCTTCAGATAGCCACTGTTTGCACACTTTTATTTGAGTTTGAATCCATTCATTCACGCCTTATTAAGCTATTTCGATTGCGTTTTTATGATTGTCATGATGTTGCGAAAGTTTCTGGATGGTTTAATTTATGATTGACCGCAAGAGTAGAATTATGCCATTGCTAGGGTTTATATCTCCGTATTGGGGATTCTTCTTGGAGGCAAAATTGGCTAAAAAGGAGATCACCATTAGATGCAGGGTGCAAAAACGAATCGGAACATTATCTTCTTGTTAATTTTCTCTTATTATTTGCAAGATTCTTGTGTACAGGGGCTATGGCTATGGAAGGCGGCCGTGGGTAAAAGTTGTTTGTCTAAAACGACAGTCTCAGGGAAGAAGACAATACGTGGCCTCTCTCCATTCGGTCATTTGAATCAGCGCGCGTCTTTTTACTTAAATGCCAGGTTTCCTATGTTATACTTTGCGTGCATATCCTTGACAATTGAGGCGCGTTGGTGAATTGGTAACGAAGCTGCCAAGCGAAGCTAGGGGCACAGGTTCGACCCTTCGCCCCCAGACATATATTTTTATTGAATTAACCGACTTGCAGATCCCATGTGCGTTGCCAGAAGGAGTCCATGGTGTACCCTCATCCTGGGGCTCTAGGATCATATCAGGATCAAGGCCAACGTACACAAATCTGAAGGCTCACCATGGGGCCTCAGAAATCATTCGCACAGGATTCTTCCCCAGGTTCTTTAAAAAATTTCTTATCCATTTTTTTATTTTTATAATAAGTAAATTGATTTAAAATTAATTAATAGATTATTAGTTAATATCATAATTAGGATTAGAATATTAATAAATTAGGATTAGGCCAATACTAGAATTTAGGATCTATATCCTGATTATTTCGATTATTTTCGATTTAATTTATCTAATTAATTTTAATAATATAAATCACAAAAACCTAGAAATGGTGACATAAGATACTAGGGTTCACCCAATCCCATTGGCCACGTGGCCAAGGATATTAGGATTTAATTTATTATTCGTTCCGACTAAATCTATTGGTCGTGATGGTTAATAATCGATTAATTTAATTAATCAAATCCTATAAATTAAAATAAACATTATTTTGCTAAATGGTTTTAACCATCTTATTGGTTATGATGATTAGCATACCTTATCAATTTGTTATTATTTGTAGTCGTATTAATCGGTTATGAGAGGTAACAGTATAAAAATACAAATTCATAAAATAATAAAATACGTTAATTCATTATTAGTGATAATCGAATCAATCGATTTGAATTGGTAATGGTGCAAAACCCCAATCTTTTAACTATGGTGATCAAACCTATTGATCATTGCGGTTAATTGTGCTAAATCAGAATTGTACGCCCGAAACATCTAAAATACACTAAACCACGATACTACAGGATTTTTATCCTAGGCAACTCAAAATGCCCTTTCAAATCAAATTCAAAACTACGATAGGCCATTCAAAAAGCCTTCAAACCATTCAAATCTAATTCTAAGGCGTACAACCCTGTGCCCGAACTACGTTGACTCTGATTCTCCCTAAGGAGATACGTAGGCACTTGGCAACAAGGCGAGTCCCCCTCCTCAAAATCTCAATTTTCCCCCTGTTCGATTCTTTAGCTATAAAACCTTAACAGTTAGCCATAAACCTTTATCTTTAAATGTTAGCCTTTAGGAAAGGGTTGAGGGTGCCTAACACCTTCCCTCGACCTGAATATAGTATCTTACCCCGATCTCTCAACTACGTAAGGTTTCCTATTCGCCTTGGTAGAATAGGTGGCGACTCTCTAAAGTTTAAATTTTAGGGAGGTTGCTACAGCCAGTTAAATATTTATTTTTCTGTGCATTAAATGTTTTTCAGGGTTATTATCGGTAATTTTGCTCACATATAGTGTATATTATTTATTTATTATGTCTGTGTTTTTCTAACAACTCATGTAAATAAATTTTCACCATTAACACAACAAAAAAAAAAAAACAAAAAGAAAATTAATTAACTTTAACTGTTGAATTTTCACCTTAACTGCTTCATTAATACCCGGACAGCCAGTTGACAGTCAAAACCGTTGACAGTGCAATTCTCCGTGTTTTGTACCATCAATCAAATCAATCTTTTGCATTTCAAAATTCCAAGATTTTTGTTCTAGAAGTCTTCTGAGTATCACATGATTAGCAGAGACTCAACACTGCACAAAAATCAGGTACGCTTAACTATCTCCTACACAAATAGTCCCTAACTAGGGTTTCTTTTTTTCTTTTCAGGAGAACAAGTTTTTGAGACCTCAAATGGATTTCATAGACCTCCATATATCTCAAAGTACCACCATACAAATTTTCAAACTTCAATTCACTCAGACGCGCAGTCAGCAGCTCAAACAGTCAACAGACGACCCGGTTGACCAAAAAGTCAACAGACAGTCAAAAATGAAAATTTTTGTCAACATCCATATTTTGTCAAAAGATTCATCATTTGACTAGTGGTTGATCAAAATTCATCAAGGAAAGATCAAAAATCAACAAAACCCTAAGTTTCAAAATTAGGGTTTTCTCCTAAAAAGTCAACTAAACTTTGACTGGTCATAACTCTCTCATCCTTCATCCAAAAAATTCAAACCAAAGCTCATTTTGAAGGAAATTCAATTATCTTTCAAATGCAATTGGTCCCATGATCATTAGATTCACCATTTGAAAAATATGAATCAAGACATTACAGGTCATTTTCAAAGTCAACAAAAAGTCACTTTTTTCAAAAGGACACACAAGGAGCATGGAAAATCATGTTGATATGAGACCAAAGACATTGGTTAGAGGACTATTTAAGGTTTCCAAGAAGTACAAGAACTCCTTCATATGATAAAAATTGAGGGAATTATGCCTTGTTGAAGTTGGCTAAATTTTGGGAAAATGCATGAAATCAACATTGATCAAAAATGTTTTTCTTCCAAATGAGACCCAATTTCCATGATCCAAACATGTTTCCCATAATGTGAAGGGCCTCCCACGACTAAGCCAAGGCCCATAGCATTTTTGTGTCTTTTTTGATTTAATTTTATCCCATTTAAGATTAAATTATAAAAGGAAAATGGAGGGATAATATGTAGCTTAGTTTCTAAGCATGAGTCATCAAAGAACATTCAAAGCTCTGCAGCAAGAGAAGTACAGCAGGCCTAAGAGCAAGAGGTGTGGAAAAATCAAGCCATGGTTGCTTGAATTCAAAGCTACATATATTAAAAAATTTCCAAAATTCAACAAAAGCACTTAATGCTTTTAGCTTAGTTTTGAAGCACTTCATTGCTTATATAATGGCTAGAACACTTCAGTAAACAAGGACACACGAATTCAGAACCCAAGTCTTGCTTGTATCACTCTTAAATTCAATTGAAATTTTCCAAGAAATTTGAAATTCGAATTTTCAGTTTAAGCCATTTGTAATTCAAACTAAACACTCAAATACAATCCTCAAGCATCATTGAATATATTCCAATCAGTTTCAAGCTTTAAAACTCAAAGAATCAAGCACTACACCTCACGGTTTGCTCGAAATAAAACTTACAAAAATCTCATTATACTTGCATGTTTAACAAGATGTAGACTCATATTTAAGTTTAGTTTGGTGTTCTGATCATTTCTGGAAGTTTAATTGAAGTTTGAACACGTATCCACGACAATACCATTTTAGGGTTCTTGAACTCTATTTTAGGGTATTTCGTTAGAGGCAAAATTAGACAAAATTAAGGGCATGGTTGAATTCAGTGAATCAGTACGAAGCAAATGAACAGGTTGCGAAAAATTTCTGTACACGTTTACCCCTATTCGTTATTTTGCAGGATTTGATGCTCACATATTACAGCGCTTTTGAAAACAAACGCTGTTAAAAGAGGAGTCTGGAGGTTGAAGATAAAGACGTGGCTTGCCCTGGTTGGTTGGTTTGCGCGCGCGTGTGTTTTAAAACTCAGACCAATCACATGCGTTGCTTTCCACTATCATATCATGAGCTCTATGATCTCAGCCATTAGATTTCATTAACTCAAGATCCAACGCTCAAGCCTTGCCAGTCCATGCTATAGACTCTATTATCCACCACACCTGATCATTGTTTATATATTTTCTATTTTATTTTATTTTCTTTACAAAATTAATTTAAAATAGTTTCAAAAATCAAAAAAATATAATAAAAATATTTTTAGGCTTCTAAAATAATCTATTATTTTTTGACATAAAATATTTTATTTTTTCTTAAATATTAAAATATTTTGTATATTTAATTAGTATATATTTATATATTTACTTTTTAATTATTTTAACTATTCAAAAAATCATTAAAAAAATTGTTCTTTATAATAAATATAGTATATATTATAAGCTAATTTTGTACATATTTAGGATAATTTTCTCTTTAAGTAGTAATTATTTGTGTAATTATTTGTATAATTATATGATTATTTAACTTAATAATTTCAAAATCCATTTCAAAAAATCCAAAAAAAAATAGTTTTATTTTAAAATTAATTGACAATCAATATGGCATATTTCAAATATAATTTTTAGGTTTAAATTTTATTTCTACTTTTTTCCTCATTTTACTTAAATTAATCATGCATTAATTCTAATCAATCATCAAAAATCCAAAAATATTTCTTTTATTTTTCTTGCAATTTAAATTCTTAGATCAAGTGTATAGGTTGTCAAATTCATGTAAATAGCGTAGTTTACATTTCCCGCACAATCGATGTAATAACGTAGATTTACTTTCCGCATTTTACATTTCCGCATTTTAATTTCCAGCACATATAAAATTGCGTGTATGTCAAAGATAAAAATTGAAGCGTTAGGTCACTAACTTCAAAGATAAAATATCTGAATCAAAACACAATCACACTTGCACCTCTTAGGGTAATCCCTCTTTTACTCTTTTCAAAATCAAAATCAAATTCTACTGTTTCAAATGCAAAATCGAACTTTCATTTACATCCGGTGAAAGGAGAATTTTCTAAAGGAAATAGGAAAAGACCTTATAACTTAGGGTAGACCTCCTAATTTGCTTGCTCAAATCAAAACAAACAAATGTCTCATATACCGTTGTTTTTCAAAATAAAACTTTTAAAAAAAGACAATACTTGGTATATATCCAAACCAGGATCATTACGAAGTTAACGTTCTTTTTTTTAAAACATCTTTCGAAAGATAAAACACTTTGTATATATCCGCACAAGGATCATTACAAAGTCAATTTGCAAAAGTATTTGAAACCATATACAAGCATGTCAAGGCAAGAGAAAAGTGATTCAAAACAAGTGAGCTAAGCAAATTAAAGAGCCCATGGATAACCATGGATACAAAGGGTGCTAATACCTTCCCTTTGTATAACCTACCCCCTTACCCAGAATTTCTTAAAGGTCTTTTTCTGTTTCTTTTATAAACCTTTCCTTAGTTGGATAAAATAAAAGTCGGTGGCGACTCTCTGATTTTCAAAAACACAAAAGCAAAAAGAGAAGAGTGTCAGTTCGTGTATCTCTCACACGAGAGGTACGATAAAGAACCGAGGGTATGACAGATGTTATGAATGCAAATGAAATTTTTTCAAGGATCTTTAAGGAATTTAGTTAGCAACATTGGAAAATGATTTGGTCGCATCTTTGTTTGAAAAACTCTGATTCTTGGATGTTCTTCTTTGGGAATTAAGCTCACCATATCCAATGGGTCATCGCCTCTGATTCGGGATACTTCTGAGTTTGAAGGTACATGGCTAGAGGAAAATAAATCCTCTTGCCCCTTGATAGGTATCGTGTCTCTGAACTGGAAGGCATACGACCAGAGGAAAATAAATCCTCTTCCCCCTTGATAGGAATTCCGTCCTTAATAAGAGCACCTGAAATTGTGCGCCCTAAATCCCTAAGATCCTTGAAAGGGTTAGTTAGTATGATATGTTATGATGTCATGATGTCATGCAGATGTAATGCATTAAGTAAAGCATAAGGTAATAAGGACAAGTATGTCCTACAATCAAAACCTGTAAGGAAACCAAACGGTTAGTAGCACACACAAACTAGTCACACAAGTGTCCTTAAGTTTAAAGGCTTGCATGGATCCATAAGTAAGTACCCTCCCCACTGAAGTTTAGTTGGTTCAACCTGTCCAAGAATAGTAACCGGGTTCTATGGTGCTCATATCCATGATCTTTCTCGCGGGCATTGTCTCAACATGGCACTCGATCGGCCAACCAAAAGCATCCCTAGAGTCCAATCTCAATGAGTGTAGCATTGAGTATCAACCGGCTTCAGTCAGGAATCCAAAGCCAGCTATCTCGCTACTTCCTATAGGCCAAAGTCAAGTTCAACAAAGGTTCTAAGGGCGAATTAGTGCTTATGACACCACGCGGTAGCCAAACGTCTCCTCAATCACTTTCAAGGGCCATCAGGACAAACCAAAGCGTCGCACTAATGGTGGCCACCAGTTCAACCATAACGATAGATGTCGTACAGCCTCCCTAGTCTAATGCCACATACCTAAGGTACACTAGATCCAGGTTTAGGATCTTTCACACAACAAATACCCAAAACAGCCTTTAAAGATAAAGCAAACAAGTCAAACAAATTTAAAGGGATCCTAGCTCTAAGGTAACCCCTCTTTTATTCGAAAGTAATCCCTAGCAGAGTCGCCAGTTTTGTAATACGGTGAACTGAATTTTAAAGAAATGTGCGGATTGAAAAGTTTCTTTGAAAATAAGCGGGTTTAAGGTAACCCCTCTTTTATTCGAAAGTAAGCGTAGTCTTCTTGAAAAGTTTCTCTAAAAAGAAGTGGAAAAAGATTTTGAATTTGAATTTGAATTTGAAAAAGAGAAAGCAATTAATAGCAACTACCCTAAGTTTAGAAATTTGTTCTTTTAGCTTTTCAGGGCGAAAGGGTCTATCCATACGGCGAGAGCGTAGGAAGTCTTTCAATTGGATGTTTAAGGGTCATCGAGAATACTCGTTCGCCACAAGACTGTCCCATGCCATAAAGAGGGCAGGTAGTCTAAGGGAAGGATATAATAGTCATTTAACCTTTAGGCAACAGGCGGGGATACCTTAGCAATTGGGACAATTATTATTTGTAAGGCAACCTCGAGGGAGTTTCAATAACTTTGAAGGCAACAGGCAACATTGCTTTAGGTATCCTCGGAATCGAGAGACTTTGACTATTTAGTATACTTAGAGGCAACAAGGCAACAATATAAGGCAACATGCAACAAGAAGGGTTACCCTAAAGGTGTATGGGTGCACAATCATGTGGTTAACTTCGATGACATTTATCTTGTAATTAGGTGATCTATGTTCAATTCATGGTTATCACTCCCCAATTTACTAACCACGCAATTAAAATAAAATAAAAGCAGAAATAAAATTCTCTACGCTATTACAATAAACACCTGCGGGGATGGGGGAAATTAAGAGGCGGAAAAATAAGAGGGATAAATAATTAGTTTTAAACATCTTTGGATGCCTTGGTCTTCCTCGAATCTTCGTTTGACTCTGAACATCTGAGAATTAAACAGAGAATGATAGGGGTGAGTGCAGGAGAGATTCATCGACATTTGAAAGTAAACCCTAATTTTTATAAGGCAAAATAAAAATAAAAATGTTATTAAACAAAGAAATTAGAAAACTTAGCTTTTAGTCGGGTGAGGCGTGTGGCTGAAGAATCTTTGATTAACCCTGAAAAAATTAAGAATGAAGAAGAGAAAGGTTAGTGTATTAGTTAATCTAAACCCTAATTGATAAAAAATCTACAAACCCTAAAAAGTTTACAAACCCTGATCCTGAACCTAAAAGGTTATTTAAGAAAACTTATTGTGACCCAAAAGGTTTATAAGGCTTAAAAACGCGTTAGTGGATAACACCTACCTGAGGATTCTAGGGTTTATAAATAAATCGAGGCTATCAAACCTTAAAATTAACTTGATTAAAAGTATATACGAAAATAATAATTTTTTTGTTAAAAACAAATATTTTTAATGTTTATGAGAAGAATTGAGTTTTCGATTAAATAAATAAATGAGTATAAAATTATCATATAAAACTAATTTGTTAAATAAATAAAAATAAATAAAAAAGAAGAAATTATAATAGAAAAAGAGAAAAAGGAAATAAAAACACATTCATGTAATTAAAAAAATAATAAAAAAATTAGAAACACTTAGCTTTGTTCTAGTGTGTATGGCTTATGAAGGTCCATGGTAAGCCTGCATGCCTGGAGCATTGGATCATATGCTGGTGGTGATGATGGTGATGAGACGAGGGTGTATCCTGTGTTCTGGTGGACTACCTGCGCTAGATCTGGAAACAACCTATAAAGCACAATTGTCAAAAATATAATGTGGAGGGTAGGGTTCGAACCCAGTCCCTCACACATAACACAAGGAGACTGCTACCAACTGCAACATGCACATTTGCTGTTAGGGAATTGATTTGAATAAAAGAAATATAAAAAACTATATTGATTGGAAAAGTCAAATGGATCAGAACCCGGGCCCACGTAGCAACGCATTCAGCCAATTGGAATAGGAGAGAGGAGCGGCTGGGTTGACTAGCGAATGATGGTGAGACACGTCCGGTCAATGGGCCCAACGACCTGTTCACTTTCTTCATCCTCGTTTCCTGCGGATTTCTCCATGGAAACCTCTGCGGATCGAAACCTGTTCTTTGGCATCACACAAACTTAGTACAAGCATTAGAATCGATTGAAACAACATACACACAAAGATATAAGAACATGAAACAAACCGTGTATGTATGCATGTATAAGTCACGATTTAGGGTGATTTAACCATGGATTTTCATCCAACCTTATCACACTATACCTGTAAATGATGTTTGGATGGATGAGAGGACTTGATTTGGCTTTGGGAGTGGAAACCGTGTTTTGTAATTTTTGGACAAAAACCTAAGAATTAGGGTTTGTTCTTTAGGCAGCTTTAGGGTTTGCAAAACTTCTGAATGAAGTCTGATGGTGAAGTATATATAGATGTCAGGTTGCTTGAAAAAAAAGCACACCAAAATATCTTGTATTGATCACAAAATATTTGATTATATTTTTTTAATCAAAACTTCCAAAATTTGATCTTTCTTGCACCTCAAGCCATGTGAACGAAATTGGCTGATTGGAGGAATATATTTGATTGATTTCTTGACTTAAAATCAAAGCAAATAAGATCTCTTATTAATTTTACTATTTTACATAATTAATTTATGATTTTAAATGATTAAAACCATAAAATAATTAATAAAACAATAAAAATAAAAAGTCTCTTGTTTTGGGGCGTGCATGGGCTTAGAATAGTGATAGGATAAAAAGAAAGTAAGCCCACTTGGAAATATTTGGAGTTTTGGGCTTTTCTCTTCATGCACGCCCTTGAAAATAGGTGAAATTGTGCACCTTTCCATTTCCTCAAATCTCAACATATTTTCAAGTTCATGGACTTTTTAGAAACCTTGAGGAGTCCTCTAACCAATTTCTTTGGTCCCATTTCAAAATAATTTTCCATGCTCCTTGTATGCTCTTTTGAAAAAGATGACTTTTGGTTGACTTTCAAAAGGACCTATAATGTTTTGACTTATATCTCTCAAATGGTGCATTTCTTGGATTTGGACCCAACATCAAAGTTGTAGAGAATGCAATTTCCTTGAGAATAGGCTTTGGTTGTACCATTTTTTATAAAGTATGAGAGAGTTATGATCAGTCAAAGTTGGGTTGACTTTTACCTAGAAACCCTAATTTAGCAACTTGGAATTTTGGTGATTTCCGAGCTCTCCTTGATGAATCATGATCAACCCTTCATCAAATGATGAATGTGACTTCAAAATATTGATTTTTACCAAAAATCATGAGTTTTGACTGTAATTTGACCATAGTTGACTTTTAGGTCAAACTAGTCGACTGTTGACCATTTGAATTGTTGATTGATCAAACTTGGGAATTAGAGCATGAGGATACTTTGAGGCATATGAGAGATTATGAGGTCCACTTGAATTGTCAGAACTTGATTTCTCTTTGAGAAATACAAAACCCTAGCTTAGAGGTTGTTGTTTAGGAGAGAGAGTGCATGCTTCCTTCTTGTGCATCCTTAAGCGTTTGAAAGCCAAAGGGGCTGAAATATGAATAAATATGATGGGCAAATTTTGGGGTATGGCACATCCCACATAGCATTATCCTTTGTATAATGAGAGACGCAATAATATTCATCAACCCCCAAAGAAGCTACTAGTATATTTCTCGCTTTCCAATCATACGAGTACTTTTTCTCATCTTTCGCATCCCAATTTTCTTCGGGTTTAGGGAAGGTAACACCATCCTTCTTGGTCAATGTTATTTGAAACAGACAGTCTTGGAAGGCTTTCCATACCTTCCTATCAATAGATTTGATATGAAGGGGCATACAATCCTTCCAATAGCCATAGTTTTCACCATTGAAAACTTGAGCTCTATTATCCGCCCCCTATAGGTTCGGAAGCCATTCTTCCAATAAGTGTATTTCGAAGCAAGAATACGCCACTTGTAAGACGATTGGATAATGATCTAGAGGGGGTGAATAGATCAACAAATATTTTTACAATGTTTTAAAACTTTTGGTTAACGGAAGCGTCCCAGAATCGACTTTCGTCAACACGAAGAAATTTGATACGCTAAAGAGTTTGAAAAAATATAATCAATTACGTTTTTTCAAAAGATTATCCATATGAATGGATACACTTAATCACCCACTTCCAATGAGAATAGAATTGATAGATTGGCTCAGGAAAATTATCAAACAAGTAATGTGTAAACAATGTGCTGCACAGAATAATCAACAAACACTTTGCGTGCATTAGTTAACTTGTCAATGTAATCTAATTGTGGTTTATTAAGAAATCCAATTTCAATTACCAAATATAATTCTCTTATACAAAAATGATTTTGTATCACAATTTAACCGTTAGACTAATTTCCAAATTAATAATGGTGAACCAAGATTAATAGCAATTATTAGAGAAATAGGGAGAGTGGAACATAAGGATTTGTTTAGGAAGTTTGTTGTTCGTCCTCACTACGACTATGTCTGTCCCTAATTCCAAATAGGAAATGAGATAGTTTTAATTTATTTACAAAATGTTATTACAAGAGAAGTTAAAGAAATAAACAAACAAACTCAGTTTTGATGTCGATTCTTTATCTTCTTCCCCCTTGACCTTAAGCATGATCGAGTCTCATAACAATCTCGAATCAATCTTCCGATTACCGCTACTTCCTTTGATCGAACTTTGTCGTTCTTCAAGGCTTTCACTCGGCTGAATTGTAATCGCAAATTGTTGTCACCCAAAAACTTTGATTGATCCTCCATCTAACATTACTCCCTTGACCAAACCCATTACTCTTCAAGGCTTTCACTTGGTTGAATTACAATCGCAAATTGTTGTCACCCAAAAACTTTGATTGATCCTCCATCTAACTTTACTCCCTTGACCAAACCCATCATTCTTCAAGGCTTTCACCTGGCTGGATCGAATCCAAAGCTTTTTGTTAAAACCCCCCAAATCAATTCAATCTTGGAGGATAAAACCCAATAGTTTTATTCAATGAATCTTCCAAAACTCTCCACCTAATCGGAATCTATAAATTCCTAATTTTGGACGTTATCACTCTCAAACTATGTTCACTCAAGAAAAAATGATTATTTATATTTGATTCATGAGCAAGAGAAAGAATGAAGATGAGAAGAATGTTTGTCTCTTTCAGGCTTCAAAGTTTTGTTGAAATGGACGCATGAATGTATTTATATGTATGTGTGAAAGATGGCTAAATCTAGAATATTTATGTACAAAAATGCCCAGAATTGAGCGACATGTCAACCTCCAGGATTGTATGCGTCAACCTCTACAAGGAAGTGAGGTATGGAGGTAAGCAACACAGCATGCGTCGACCTCTGGACTCTTGTGTGTTGACCTATGCAAGGCAGTGGCGTTTGGAAGGAAAATGCACAACATGCGTCAACCTTTAGGACTCATTGATCGACCTACAACATGTTATGTGTCGACCTACAGCTTCTGTGCGTTGACCTATGGCTAGCAGTAGTTGTCATACCCCAAAATTTGCCTCCCATATTCTATTTCACAAGGATTCAAAGTTCAAGATTCAATCCCAAGATCCACAGTCAACTGGTTTGACCAAAAAGTCAACCATAATCAGAGCATAGTCAAAACCTCCCAATTTTGGTCAACATCAAGCATAGAGGAGTATAACCATCATTTGATCAAGAATGATCATGATTCCATTAATAGAAACTCAGAGATGAACAAATACAAAAAGGTTCAAATTAGGGTTTCTTAGGAGAAAGTCAATCCAACTTTGACTGGGCATAACTTTCACATGGAACATCAAAAACTCCCCACTCAAAGCCTATTTTGAAGGAAATTGGATTCCCTACAACTTTGTCTCTCACAAGCCAGGGCTAGAAATGATTCATGTGAGAGATACAATGCAAAAGATTACAGGTCATTTTCAAGCATCCTTCAAAAGCAGTTTTTTCGCAAAGAGGATATGGTCAAGATAAAAGCTCCAAATGAAGAATATATTCCAAAGTGGCTTATAGAGGACCTCTTAAGGTTTACAAAAAGTATTAGAACTCCCTCATAGCCTAAAAATTGAGTGAGATATGATTGATCAAAGTTGGGTAATTATGGAGGACCAAATAGGAAAAAAGAAGGTTCAAATTGAGAAATTTTGCAAATGGGCCTATGGTTTTATGATACAAACTTGGTCCACAAGTCATTAGCATGCCCAAAAACAAAATGCTACGAATTTTAACCTTTTATTTGATTTTATATAATTTTTATTTCATTTAAAAATGATTTAAAATGATATAATGGAAAAGAAAATCAAATATGGAGTTAAAGGATTCACATTAGCCAATTCCAATCAGCATTTATCGCATATTGTCAACACAATTTCGTGCTAGCAAGATTGGAAAAGAGTGAATCATATTTTGGCCAAAATAGCAAGTTTCCATTAAAGTTTCAAATCAAAATTTTCCAATTTTGCAAGAGTGGATTCAAGGGGCCTTGGGCTTCAAGTTTTGACCTAATTCATTCACTATAAGTAGGTGAAGAGGGGCATACGAATAGGGGACGATTTTTCTGGGTAGAGGTACACATTCAAGAACAACAAAAATCTCTAAGAAACTTGAATTCGGTTTCGATAAATCAAGGTGTTTCAACAAGATTTGAAGGTTCCAATAGCTTCCTCAGGAGATTTAGAACGTGTCTGGATCATTGCTCTGCATTAAAACCCCCAGAATCACCTCCGATTGACCAAGGTAAGTCGCCCTGAACATTGGATCGATTGGCATGATTTGTGCATTCTCAGGTTAAATTGTTTGTGTTTTATGGTTCATATGATCACTACGAACGTTTATGGATCATTTAGCTGAAGTTTGCATGGTTAAATCATGTTTCACCATTGTCGACCTTTTAGGGTTCTAAGAAGTTTGAATTAAGGATTTTTGATAGGAGTAAAATTAGACCAAACTAATCATAGGGTTAGAATCGCGTAATCCAGACGAGAGCACTGGGGGGGGGGGGTCGCGAAAAGTTTATTGATCCATATGAGCCATTCGCTATTTTGGTAGACATCTTTGCTACGAGAAATTTGGAAGCAATTTGGTAGCAAAAGTTGCAGGTTTTTTTGAGTTTGATGGAGAAGATGATGATGTGTCTCCACAGCATTGGTTCATTCGAATGTTCGCGCGCGTTTTGAACCTTTACTTCTTTTCGTTTTGTAATAATAACCAGGTTGCGTTTAATTAACACAACAACGCCACAGATGAGCTGGCAGGCGTGTTTGGTGATTGTCCCAAGGGTCCAGGGTTCGATCCCTGGCCCTTTATATATTTTTCCAGTTTCTTGAACATGATCACATGTACCCTGGCCTATACGCCCCATCATGCACTTGCCAAGATCTGACCCTCAATCCTCCACTAAGTCAGATCCAACGTCCCAGATTTAATACCCTATACCATGCACCATACTAACAACCACATCAAATCCCAATCTCTATAAACTAAATTAGTTTAATTAATTATTTATTTTTATTAATTCTTTTAATATATTATTTCAATATTAATAATTATTTTTATAAATAAAAATTAATATGTAATATTTATATTAAAATGCCAATTTGTTGTTCGTGCCGATTAAATCGATTAATCGCTATGGTCAACAATAATTTTAATTAAAATGTTTATTTAATTAAAATGCAATTGATTTCTATTCGGTTAAATGGTTGCAACTATTTTATTAGTTGTGATGATTAACTTTTCTATTTTCCCTATTTCTAATTCGTTATTCTTTTTAATCGAATTAATCGATTACGAGGGGTAACGATACAAATCAATTATTAAAATATCCTCATTCGTTATTAGTAATGATCAAGTTAATTGATTAAAATTGGTAACGATGCAACTTTCAATCTGTTAACTATGGCGATCGAATCTATTGATCGTTGCGGTTAATAGTGCCATACCAAACCAGGGTTGTACGCCCAAATCTAAAAAAAACACTAAACCACGATACTACAGTTTTTCAATACTGCGATGTTCACAACTGCGGTAAGGTAATTCAAAATACCTTCGAACATTTGCATTTCAAAACAACTTCAAACACTTTCATAATCAATTCAAAGGCGTACAACCCTGTGCCCGAACTACGTTGACTCTGATCCTCCATAAGGAGGTACGTAGGCACTTGGCAACAAGGCGAGTCCCCTTCCCTCTAATTCTCATTTTTTCCCGTTTCATTTTTCTTAATTATTTAACCCTCGAAACATAAACCTTACCTTAATACTCTTAGCCATAAAACCGTTGACCTTAGATCCAAAGCCATAGGAAAGGGTTGAGGGTGCCTAACACCTTCCCTTGACCTGAATATAGTATCTTACCCTGATCTCTATACTGCGTAGGGTTTCCTATTCGCCCTTCAGAATAGGTGGCGACTCTAATCTTTAATTTTTAGGGCAGGTTGCTACAGTAGTGACTTACAGCATGCTATGCATCAACCTACAGCTTTTGTGCATCAACCTCTTGTCATACCCCAAAATTTGCCCGATCAAATCCGCGTCTTTTAATTCATCAAGGGCCGAAATTAAGAGTCATGGGGTCTGACATTCCTATTGTCAAACCCACTCTCTTATAAAATACCCTGGATTAAAATGGGGTTAAAATTATAAGGTACTTGGGCCCAGTCATTTGGCCCATCTATCTTATTTTTTTGGGGTTTTTATCCATTATAATTTATTTTATATTTACTCGTTTTTATTCAACTTACCATTTACCATTTATTATTATTATTAGAATTATTATTATTGTAATTTTTACTAACTATTATTATTCATTACTATTAGGATTATTAATGCTATTATTAGGAATATTATTATAGTAATATTAGGTTTTAGTAATTATGTATATTAAGATTATCATTATTTATCATTATCATTTTATAATTATTTGATTTTACTCATTTAATAAAAATTGATTTTAAATCAAATAATTATCATTATTGTTATTTTATCATTGTTATTTGATTTTATATTTGTTATTTTAATTATTTGTGTATATTTTGTATATATATTTTATTATTTTTTATTTAATTTGTGTAAATTCAAATCAAAAAGGAAAATCATGATTTAATGGTCAAAGGTCCCAAATATGTTAATTCGCTCCAACCAATTAGAAAAGGCTGGAAAGATTTATTGGAAAAATTTCAGAAAAGGAAAATCGTGAAGGTGTATGCATCAAAGACTAAAGTGGAAGGATTTCATATAGAATCAAATCTCAATCTTCCAAAATGCAAAGATTCAATTCTGAAACCACAAAAAACGAGTCCCATATATAGAGAGAATAAACCTAGACGCAAGGGGAGGGGATTTTGGCCGCGGCAGAACTGTATCCCCGGGCTCTAAAAAACCGTGAAAACCAGTGCCATAGCAGAAGGAGTTTAAGGAGAATTCGAGCGGTTTTAAGGATCAATAACATGACTACGACCTCCCCTGGATTGAACCTGATGGTCGCAGACGTTCGAAGTGCCCGAAATCGTCCCCACACTCGCTCACGTTTGGCTCTTTTGGCCTTATGCTCGATCACGCTGGTACAGGCATCATGAACAGGTTTTGGTTATGTAGTTGTGTTTAGATTGATGATGAGATTGTTTCTGCACATTTAATTTGATTCTTGTTGCGATTTGAACAATTCACCATAGCTAGGGTTTGTATCCTTGATTTTGGGGAAATAGGGAACAAGTAGTTTTAGGTTGAATTAAGAGGTTTAATGTGTTAGGGACATTCCATATATTCAATCTGGGTTCATATTTACGGTTAATTGTGTTGGTATTGTGAGTTTGGAATCTGCAGATCAATGGCTATAGAAAAAAACTGTTGCTAAAGGCTCTGTGCTTTTCCAGAATTTCACGAAGAAGAAGAAGACCTGGGGGGGCGCGCAGGTTCTTTTTTAACTAATGGCTTGGTGGATAGAGGAGTATGCAAGATGTCATGCGTGTTAACGTGGGTTCGAACCCTAGGGGGCTCACTCATTTATTTGTTTATTGAACACAATTATCTTCATGAGATCCTGCCCCCATGACCATAACAAGGCTACCATGCACCTCTAATCTCTACCACTGGATTGTGTCCAGATCCAGATCTAACGCGAGCAAGGATGAAGGCACACCATGGAGCCTCATATGCGCGCTGCATAGGATAAAAACCAGGTTTTTTCTATATATTTTCTATGTTTAATTATTTAGATTAGAAATTAATTAATAATGATTAATTTAATTTATTTACTTAACCAGGATTAGAAATATAATTAGGATTTAAATTATTAAATTAGGATTAGGCTAATATTAGGATTTAAGATCTATCTTCCGATTATTTCGATTTATTTTCGATTTAATTTACTTAATTAGTTTTAACTATAAAATCACAAAAACCCTATAAATTGACCTACGCATTAGGGTTTACCCAATCCCATTTCACTTTTGGCAAGACATTAATCCCCAATCAATTCTCTCCTCGACCCGACTAAATCTATTAGTCGCAATGACGAGAGATAAAATAATAAAAACGCCAATTCTAACTCCCCTTTAACGGATAAATGACGGGTGAATACCTATTTCATCCCGTCTTCAAATTGGTCGACCTTCTATGTTGTACTGATCAAATATCCGAATAAAGCTTTTTAATTACATAAAAAAATTAAAATACATTTTATTTGCTGCCCGCGACGATCGAATCTATCGGTCAGAGTAACCAGCAATATCCCATTAATCGTATAACTATAATGATCAAACCTATTGGTCATCGTAACTAATGGTGACATATCAAACCAGGGTTGTACGCCCAAAACATTCAAAACACACTAAACCACGACACTACGGATTTTCATCCCTTCAATGCTGCGATTTTCAAATCTACGACAAGGTAATTCAAAATACCTTCGAACTTCGCATTTCACAACTACGATAGGACATTCAAAAAGCCTTCAAACACCTCCATAATCAATTCTAAGGCGTACAACCCTGTGCCCGAACTACATTGACTCTGATTCTCCCTAAGGAGATATGTAGGCACTTGGATAACCAAGGCGAGTCCCATTCCCTAAAATCTCATTTTTCCCCTATTCACTTCCTTAGCTATAAACCTCAATATTTAGCCATTAACCTTTACTGTGAACATAAAACCTTAGGAAAGGGTTAAGGGTGCCTAACACCTTCCCTCGACCTGATTATAATAATCTTACCCCGATCTCTTAACTGCGTAAGGTTTCCTATTTGCCTTGGTAGAATAGGTGGCGACTCTAAAAGGTTAATTTTTAGGGCAGGTTGCTACAGCTGGCGACTCTGCTGGGGATAAGTGATAATAAAATTGTAAATTATTATGCTCCTATTAGGCAGGGTTTAGGTTTTTGGCAAACTTTTAGGGTTTTTGGCGAAATTTTTAGGGTTTGCCTAATTTGCCATTTTTAGGGTTTCGGATTAGGGTTTATGGTTTATTGTAAATATTTAAATTTTATTTATTTATTTACTTACTTGCAATTTATTTATCTACTTGCAACTTCATTTATTCACAGCAATTTCATTAAATATTTGTTCATGTGAATATTTGTTATTTTATCGCATCCTTTGGGATATATGAATTGTTGTTAAACCTAAGCTTGGGAATTATATTTAAGACCAGAGGGGAATTACATCGCCTACGAGTCTTATTATAATTCCACTCAGAGTGGGTTGGATATTCGGAAAGGTCTGATACGAGGCTTGACCTTGTTGAGGGCTGGACTTGGTATTTAGCTGATCTCTCTGGGAACCTACCCCTAAAATTCGAACCTCATGGATAAATGAGTTGTTCTAAAATCCAAAGAGACAAAAAGTCTCGGCGGCTACGAACGACCCCATGAGACCTTCTAGAACATACCAATGGGAAGGGTAGGAACTCTAAGCCATTACGTCGAACCTATGAACCTAGGGCTTATGTGCTTACACATGCATTTTCATTTTCATGCATTCATACATTTACATT
Source organism: Vicia villosa (assembly GCF_029867415.1). Taxonomy (NCBI): domain Eukaryota; kingdom Viridiplantae; phylum Streptophyta; class Magnoliopsida; order Fabales; family Fabaceae; genus Vicia; species Vicia villosa. Next base: position 42,839,627 of record NC_081181.1, on the reverse strand, counting down.
CGCATCTCCGCCCGCATCCACCCGTTTCGTGCTAGCCGATTTCCCGAGACTCGCAAAAAAAATCTGAAGGATCATAAACTATGGAGAAAGGAGAATAAAATATTAGCTTGGCCCTACAAAGGAAAAAGGGATGCCTTTCACCGTGCCAGCCACGTGTCCATGCCTTGTCGTAACAGGATCATAAATACAACAAAGGTTATCATCGAGCAAGGATTAGTTCAACAAAAGAGTTCCCTCATAGATGCACTCAAGGGGTATCTAGTCATAAAGGGGTTCGTCTTAGAACATATCAAATTTACAAGGATGCTCTACGATAACCTGGGGGCAAGGATTAGTCCAACTGGGGCAAAATCCTAAACAAAGATGCATAACTACGATGGAGAGAAGGCGACGTGTGTTAACTCCACACCAAGGGGAAAAGGGTCATAGGCTATCTTTATCAATCTACAAACCCTGAAGGTTGCAATGGTGTGATACTATCCTTAGGAAAAGCAAAAGAGGTTTAGTCAAAGGAAACTCATGAAGTTCCGATACGACGAAAACCCACCGCTAACCAAATTTATTCCCGATAGGTTTGACGTGTCCAAGGAGAACTCGAGGTTACCCTTCACTTCTACAAGTTCATCAACTAAGGATTAAAACAAGGTCAATGGATCTATAAAGGAGGTTGTCCCTAGGATCAATAGGTGTTTATCATGCTCAGAATTTCAACCCCTACGATCGCTAAGTGTTACTCAAGATAAAATGTTGTACCTTCGGATTAGCAAGTCTAATGGGATGACCATGCAAGTTTTGGAGTCAATTCATCTGATCACCACTACGAATTTTCACTCGCATACTTCTATTCCATTTTCAATCTCAAATTTAGGATTATTAACAAACTTAAGGGAGAATGACGAATACAAATAACTAAGTCCAGGTAAACAAATGCTTTCAAGGTAAGACCGAGCCGAGGATGTACAGGCATTGTTTCAATTCCCAAATAGTGGAGATATAAGGATGTTAATCCCTCGTCACCCCCTCGAGCCAGGAGTTGGAGGTTGTTTCTACTTTTCAAAAAAAATCTTGATTTCAACCAGGGGCAGGGTAGATTTTGATTAATTCAATGATGTATTTTGGCTGTCAAGAGAATCAGTCAATCCAAGCAAGGATTCAAGCAAAGGTTCAAGCATAAGGATCAAGCAAAGTTTCAAGCATATCTTCTTCCTCGCGTTCATCCAAGATTAGGGAAGCAATGGAGATAACATTCATAACATCTTCTTCCTCAAGACATCATTCAAGATCGAGGAAGTATCAAAGTTGGAGCTTACAAATCAAAGTCAACATGGCAGTCACAACATTCAATATCCAAGGATCAATATTTCCAAAGGAGCTTTCAAAATAAATAAAAAACGCCCGCTAAGTCAAAATGGAAATTTTCATAAAAGAAAACATAAAATGACTTAGGCAAAAATTAGGGCATCCCGATGGATCAAAATGAAAGGAATTGGTTCATGCAAAAATAAGGGATAAAAACAAAACAAAAGCAAAGTACGAAGGATAATCTTGTGACTACTAAACCAGAAAAACTTCACATCAATGCTTGAATCTCTACAACATTTTTATCAGTGCTTGGATCTCTACTAAGGCTTCTACTTAACATCAGAACTGAAACGATTCTCTTGCAAACAAAGCACATTCATTGGATTAAGCGAATTTTTAGGATCTGGAGAACGTCAAGGAGAAAGGGGTGGGTTAAATAAAGTTTGAGCCTTATATCCATTATTTCTTAAAACCGTGAAACAGACCAAGTTACAACATTTAAAAGTCCTAATTGAGGCAAGGTTAACTATGAAAGCATATTAAGTAGGATTTTGTTATACTGACTCCTAGGTTTGTTAAAACTATTTCAAACCACTGCGCTTCTTCAAGCATTCATTTCTAATCATCCAGTCCTAATTCATAACGGACTTCGATTTCAAAATTTGTATACGCATCGCATTGGAGTTACTTCTCAAAGGGTACAACGTCATCTACGAACAAACACTTAGCATTCAAGGAGATCTCGAATTTGGTTTAACCAAAGGCGATCATTTCTAATAAAGACTCTGGAGTAGGGGGAACCACATCCAGATGGTTCTCCTAAACAGGGGCAAAATTTCAAGGGTTACAGGGGCATACAAGCGAAAATCCTATTAACTAGGGGCATTCATCCTAAAGGTTCAATTGACTTGGGGCACACCTCGGAGCAATGACAAACAGGGGCATGACAAACATGGGAAGAATTCAAATTCAAAGGATAGAACACTATGGATAACCCTCCATATCCTGGAAGTCAAGGGCATACCCTTCAATCTAAACGTCGAAGCATATGACAAGGTTATTTCTCGGGGCACTTCCTTCATGGCTTGGAGATCAAAGGCACTTCTTTTTCCAATAAACATTGGGGCATTGGATAGCAAATCCATAAGAAAGAACCTCAAGGGGTTAAAAAACGTGGAGAACTGTGAAAACTCAAAGGCGTGGAGTAATTCAAATGGTCAAACTGGGGCAAGACGCACAACAAAAGGAAAAGGCGTTCACACACTTTACAAATCTTTCTCCTAACTACGATCTTCAGAATTAAAAAAAAACAGGGATTGGGAAGTCGCGCTAGCATCACACCCCACCTTATCAAACAAACCTACAACTCCAGCGAGCTATATACGCTTGGTTATCAACAACCTATTATCAGAGCATCATGCAAATACATATAAATCATGCATTACATACATTGGTTAATACATTACACCATATCTTTTTAGGAAGTCTTCTTTAAGACAAATCTTACGATCCTTTCTAGGAACCTTTTCAGGTAGCCTTCTTTAGGACAAATTGTCATCCTTTTCAGGAACCTTTTTAGGTAATCTTCTTTAAGACATTCTTTTTCTAAGAACCTTTATAGGTAGTCTTTTCTAAGACATTCATTGTCCTTTCCAAGAACCTTTTTAGGTAGTCTTTTTAAGACATCTTTCAGCCTTTCCAGGTAGTCTTCCTTAAGACACTCCTTATCATTTGCAAAAAAAAAAAAAACCTTTTCAGGTAGTCTTCTTTAAGACAAATCTTATCTTTTCTAAAAACTTTTCCAGGTAGTCTTCCTTAAGACATTCCTTTTCCAAGAACCTTTTCAGGTAGTCTTCCTTAAGACATTATTTTTCCAAAGAACCTCTCTGGGTAGTCTTCTCTAAGACAATTATCGCCATTTCCAAGAATCTCTTTAGGTAGTCTTTTTAAGACATTCTTTTCTAAAAAAACCTTTCTAGGTAGTCTTCTTTAAGACAATCATCGCCATTTCCAAGAACCTTTTCAGGTAGGCTTCCTTGAGACATTCGAAGAACCTTTTTAGGTAGTCTTTTTAAGACATTTTTCAGCCTTTCCAGGGAGTCTTTTCTAAGACATATTCTATCCTTTCGAAGAGTCTCTTTAGGTAGTCTTCTTTAAGACAAATTTTCATATCCATTCCAGAAACCTTTACAGGTAGTCTTATAGAAGACATTACTTCTTTCCATTTGTTACATCAGCCAACATATACATGAGCATAAGCATTATCCACATACATAAACATTACCAAGCCGGCATAAGCATAGTCGTGGTGTAGGTGCAAATACGGTTTAAGCAGGTTCAATAAGGAGATAAAATCTTAGGATTGACATCAGCATCAGCATACATACATACGCATTAGCATATGCATATCATCTAGCGCATTCATATACTACAAAAAGCCCAGTTTCCAACCCTCGTGTTGTGATAGGTGTGTTTTCCAACCCTCGAGTCGTGAGTTTCTAAACATATCATTTCCTTTCCGACCCTCGAGTCGGGAATATTTGGCATGCTATTTTCTCCGACCCTCGAGTCGTGAGTTTCCAAACAAGCGAACCTTTTCCAAGCAGGCAAACGTGCTAGAACTTTAGCAAACAATCTTCTATGCAGGTAAACTTGTCCGAACCGGGGCAACTAGATCCCACTGGTGCAGGTGAGCTTGCTAGAGCTATAGCAAGTGATCTTTTTGGGACTAATCAAAACTACGATAGTAAGCAGGTATGGCTAACTGCGACGACTTATTAGCACAATAGTAAGTGGGCCACACCATCTACGATAAGCTTACTCCAACTACGATAGTGAGTAGGTATGACTAATTGCGACGACTTACTAGAACGATAGTAAGTGGGTCATACCATCTACGATAAACTCACTCCAGCTACGATAGTAAGCAGGTATGGCTAACTGCGACGACTTATTAGCACAATAGTAAGTGGGCCACACCATCTACGATAAGCTTACTCCAACTACGATAGCGAGTAGGTATGACTAACTGCGACGACTTACTAGAACGATAGTAAGTGGGTCATACCATCTACGATAAACTCACTCCAGCTATGATAGTAAGTAGGTGTGACTAACTGCGACGACTTACCAGAGCTATGGTAAGTGGGCCACACCATCTACGATAAACTTACTGAAACTACGATAGTAAGCATGTATGGCTAACTGCGACGACGTACTAGGATAATAGTAAGTGGGTCATACCATCTTCGATAAGCTTACTCAAACTACGATAGTGAATGGGTATACCAACCGCGACGACTTACTAGAACTATAGTGAGTGGGTTACCTACAAACTGCGAGAACTTGCTAGCGCTATAACAAGTAAGTCTTTTTCATGCAGGTAAGTTTGTCAGAACTATAGCAAAATGGTTCATCTTATCCAGGTACGCTTGTGAGAACCATGGCAGGTAATTCCTTAGGTGCAGGTAAGTTTGCTAGAACTATAGCAAATAATTCCTATTGGTGCAGGTAAACTTGTCCAAACCAGGATAAGTAACTCCCATTGGTGCAGGTAAACTTGTTCGAACCAGGGCAAGTGACTCCTATTGGTGCAGGTGAAATTTGTCCGAACCAGGGCAAATGATCCAAATGGTGTAGGTGAAATTTGTCCGAGCCAGGGCAAATGATCCAAATAGTGCAGGTGAACTCGTCCGAACCAGGGCAAGTAATCCAACTGGTGCAGGTGAAATTTGTCTGAACCAAGGCAAATGATCCAAATGGTGTAGGTGAAATTTGTCCGAACCAGGGCAAATGATCCGAATGGTGTAGGTGAAATTTGTCCGAACCAGGGCAAATGATCCGAATGGTGTAGATGAAATTTGTCCGAACCAGGGCAGATGATCCAAATGGTGCAAGTGAACTTGCTAGAGCTATAGCAAGTGATCCTTTTGGGGTTCACAAACTACAGAAACTTACTAGAACTATAGTAAGTGGGGTTCACAAATTACGGAAACTTACTAGAACTATAGTAAGTGGGGTTCACAAACTACGGAAACTTACTAGAACTATAGTAAGTGGGGTTCACAAACTACGAAAGCTTGCTAGCGCTATAGTAAGTGATCCTTTTGGGTTTATCACGTTAGTCCCTCAGCAGTGATCTTCTCCAAGATTACAAAGGGTTTTACCAAGGGTTTCCTCAATGGGGTTTATCACGTTAGTCCGTCGGCAGTGATCTACTTCGAGAAAAAACAAAGGGGTTTTGCAAAGGGTTCTACAACAAGATTTTCAAAGGGTCCTACAACAAGACTTTCAAAGGTTTCTTCAATTGGGTTTATCACGTGAGTCCCTCGGCAGTGATATTCTCCAAAACATCATCAATAACACACAAAGGTTTTATTTTTCTTTTTTACTAATATACTTCAACTAACATAGCTAATAGTCATGCATCATTCAATTGCATACTTCATTCATACATAATGCATATACATACATCGCTCTCATTTATTTTTGAGAAGCTCACTGCATCAAACATCGCATGCATCATAACATTGCATAAAATTCAGGTTGCCTTTTTAGGCTGTACTACAATCAAAGCAAGTGGTTCCTTTTGAAAGCATCTGCTTCATATTCTAAAAAGAATGGTATTGACCTTGGGTGGCATCTGTAAGCCCATCTCCCACAGAGCTTTTTCCCGACAAATGCAAATTTCAGGGCATTCTCAGTGTTCAATCATCTTCTACCTTTAGATAACGATAGGCAGACGTGCCTGTCTGACTCTTCAGGTTTAAGAAGATTGAACAGGGGCAGCTGTCATACCCCAAAATTTTCCCGATCAAATTCGCGTCTTTTAATTCATCAAGGGCCGAAATTAAGAGTCATGGGGTCTGACATTCCTATTGTCAAACCCACTCTCTTATAAAATACCCTGGATTAAAATGGGGTTAAAATTATAAGGTACTTGGGCCCAGTCATTTGGCCCATCTATCTTATTTTTTGGGGTTTTTAGCCATTATAATTTATTTTATATTTACTCGTTTTTATTCAACTTACCATTTACCTTTTATTATTATTATTAGAATTATTATTATTGTAATTTTTACTAACTATTATTATTCATTACTATTAGGATTATTAATACTATTATTAGGAATATTATTATAGTAATATTAGGTTTTTGTAATTATGTATATTAAGATTATCATTATTTATCATTATCATTTTATAATTATTTGATTTTACTCATTTAATAAAAATTGATTTTAAATCAAATAATTATCATTATTGTTATTTTATCATTGTTATTTGATTTTATATTTGTTGTTTTAATTATTTGTGTATATTTTGTATATATATTTTATTATTTTTTATTTAATTTGTGTAAATTCAAATCAAAAAGGAAAATCATGATTTAATGGTCAAAGGTCCCAAATATGTTAATTCGCTCCAACCAATCAGAAAAGGCTGGAAAGATTTATTGGAAAAATTTCAGAAAAGGAAAATCGTGAAGGTGTATGCATCAAAGACTAAAGTGGAAGGATTTCATATAGAATCAAATCTCAATCTTCCAAAATGCAAAGATTCAATTCTGAAACCACAAAAAATGAGTCCCATATATAGAGAGAATAAACCTAGAGGCAAGGGAAGGGGATTTTGGCCGCGGCAGAACTGTATCCCCGGGCTCTAAAAAACCGTGAAAACCAGTGCCATGGCAGAAGGAGTTTAAGGAGAATTCGAGCGGTTTTAAGGATCAATAACATGACTACGACCTCCCCTGGATTGAACCTGATGGTCGCAGACGCTCGAAGTACCCGGAATCGTCCCCACACTCGCTCACGTTAGGCTCTTTTGGCCTTATGCTCGATCACGCTGGTAGGAGCATCATGAACAGGTTTTGGTTATGTAGTTGTATTTAGATTGATGATGAGATTATTTCTGCACATTTAATTTGATTCTTGTTGCGATTTGAACAATTCACCATAGCTAGGGTTTGTATCCCTGATTTTGGGGAAATAGGGCACAAGTAGTTTTAGGTTGAATTAAGAGGTTTAATGTGTTCGGGACATTCCATATATTCAATCTGGGTTCATATTTACGGTTAATTGTGTTGGTATTGTGAGTTTGGAATCTGCAGATCAATGGCTATGGAAAAAAACTGTTGCTAAAGGCTCTGTGCTTTTCTAGAATTTCACGAAGAAGAAGAAGACCTAGGGGGGCGCGCAGGTTCTTTTTTAAATTAATAAATCCACTTTGTTTAATATATTATATTTCATGTGGATGTTTGTATCAGCGAATAACTAATGGCTTGGTGGAGAGAGGAGTATGCAAGATGTCATGCGTGTTAACGTGGGTTCGAACCCTAGGGGGCTCACCCATTTATTTGTTTTTTGAAAACAATTATCTTCATGAGACCCTGTGCCCATGACCATAACAAGGCTACCATGCACCTCTAATCTCTACCTCTGGATTGTGTCCAGATCCAGATCTTACGCGCGCAAGGATGAAGGCACACCATGGAGCCTCATATGCGCGCTGCATAGGATAAAAACCAGGTTTTTTCTATATATTTTCTATGTTTAATTATTTAGATTAGAAATTAATTAATAATGATTAATTTAATTTATTTACTTAACCAGGATAAGAAATATAATTAGGATTTAAATTATTAAATTAGGATTAGGCTAATATTAGGATTTAAGATCTATCTTCCGATTATTTCGATTATTTTCGATTTAATTTACTTAATTAGTTTTAACTATAAAATCACAAAAACCCTATAAAAGTGACCTACGCATTAGGGTTTACCCAATCCCATTGCACTTTTGGCAAGACATTAATCCCCAATCAATTCTCTCCTCGACCCGACTAAATCTATTAGTCGCAATGACGAGAGATAAAATAATAAAAACGCCAATTCTAACTCCCTTTTAACGGATAAATGACGGGTGAATACCTATTTCATCCCGTCTTCGAATTGGTCGACTCTCTATGTTGTACTGATCAAATATCCGAATAAAGCTTTTTAATTACATAAAAAAATTAAAATACATTTTATTTGCTGCCCGCGACGATCGAATCTATCGGTCAAAGTAACCAGCAATACCCCATTAATCCGTTAACTATAATGATCAAACCTATTGGTCATCGCAACTAATGGTGACATATCAAACCAGGGTTGTACGCCCAAAACATTCAAAACACACTAAACCACGACACTACGGATTTTCATCCCTTCAATGCTGTGATTTTCAAATCTACGACAAGGTAATTCAAAATACCTTCGAACTTCGCATTAAACAACTACGATAGGCCATTCAAAAAGCCTTCAAACACCTTCATAATCAATTCTAAGGCGTACAACCCTGTGCCCGAACTACGTTGACTCTGATTCTCCCTAAGGAGATACGTAGGCACTTGGATAACCAAGGCGAGTCCCCTTCCCTAAAATCTCATTTTTCCCCTATTCACTTACTTAGCTATAAACCTCAATATTTAGCCATTAACCTTTACTGTGAACATAAAACCTTAGGAAAGGGTATAGGGTGCCAAACACATTCCCTCGACCTGATTATAATAATCTTACCCCGATCTCTTAACTGCGTAAGGTTTCCTATTCGCCTTGGTAGAATAGGTGGCAACTCTAAAAGGTTAATTTTAGGGCAGATTGCTACACCTCTGGTTCGCAGAAGTGACCTACAACATGTTATGCGTCAACCTACATCTTTTATGACTTGTGAAACTGATGCACATGCAAATGAACAAGTTTAGAATGATTATGGAAACATTTTCATATAAAAGTTCACCCTATGATAAGAGGCTACTGTCTAATACATTCTACTTCTAAAGACCTAGTTTTGACATCACTCAAAATAAACTTCTTGAGGTATGCAACATGATGACCTCAAAACAATTGGTTATCCAACACTAGTATCAGGTGTCAACGATGATACAAGTGTATGTGGATTAAAAAACTTATGCTTGAGGAGAAGCATTGTGGATAGACTCGCACTTGAGATGGATTGTCGAGAAAAAATGAGAGTTTGAAGTGTTGAGAAAAAAGTGTAGGAAAGTCCTACATTGATTAGAAAAGTAGAAATTGAACACTTTATGAGTGAGAGAACCCATTCATCTAACACCTTGAGGTTTTTAGGGAATATGTGGTGTGTCTCTCACAAGGTGTGTTGCTCATAAAGCAATGACCTAATGAAGATGCTCCCTCGTGATGACCCCTAAAGAATTGATGACCGAACAAGAAAAAAGGTCTAACCTACTATCATGTGTTGTTTTGTCCATGTATTTTCAAGGTTGAACCAAGGTATTTTAATGTCTAACTTTTAAAATGTTATTGCGCGCGGAAACGACATTCTCGCTCTTTAAAATGAGACAGAGGAGCCAGAGTCCCAGGGGTTTCTTTTTGTTATAGAAGTAATGCGTAACATGAACTTTTAATCTATCCTACGAGGAGGAAAGGGGAAAATATCTTAATAAACCCTAGGTTTGTTAGGTATGGGGAGCACCTGAGAGAGATCAAAGGATCGGGAGGTTGGTTATACAGGGGGAAGGTATTAGCATCCTAAGTATCCATAGTACTCTACGAGAGCCTTAATGTGTTTGTATTATGGTTTGTGCTTGTGGTTACCGTTTATTGGAAAAGTTTCTCCTTTGTGAAAGGAGGGAGAGAGAGAGAGTGAGTGAATTGATTGAAAATACGGGGAACCTAACTAGGTTTTTGGTTTTGTTTGCTCGAAAAGATTCTTGTAAACCTCATGCCTACATATCCCTAAAGGAAGTCAGAGAAAATGTAGTTCGGGGAACTAGTAGACAAATATGATTGAATTTGTTTCTTGTTCAAAGCCCAAGATTAAAGCTAAAAGTTTATCTCTGGTGAGAGAAAGAGACAAGTCGTCATCTTGACGGAGAGATATCTCACCTATTCCACCACAAACATGTTTTTTGAAAAGTAGCAGAAAATGTTCTTTTCATAACAAGAGAGGGACCTTACTTGAATGACACAAGTATGCCAGTTACAATCTCTTAAATGAAAGAACTGTTTTTCAACCATTCGGGAGGGACAGCATCCTAGATTTTTGAAATCAACAGAAGGTGCCTCTTACATCACCTAAATGGGAAAATGATTTTATAATGTTTATATTTTTGAATATAGTGTAATCGAAGAAATGTCTCTTCCATAGAGATGAATCATGTCTCACCTCTGGAGAGAATATTTGAATTTTTTAGTGTCTTGTACAAGGCCAAAGATTTGAGGCTGTAAAATGAACTAAAAGCTGACTCTAGTGAGGTTTATTTGACTGGAGAGCTTCATTGTTCTGTACTAATCCCATAATTGAGGCTAATTCAGAGGGGAATGAAACTTTTGAGTGATGATTTATTTTTGTCTTGTATAAAGCCCAAGATTGAGGCTGACTCTAAGAGGGAATAAGTTATGAGAATTGAGCTTTTTGAAGTTTTGAGACTGTTTAGTGGCTATATTTCTGTCTCGTACAAAGTCCGAGATTGAGGCTAACTCAACTGAGGATGAATAAGATATTGAAATTGAGACTTTTCATATCTCTTACTCTGAAGGGGAAAAATTCAATATAGGGATTGAGTGAATACTTGAATGATTGTGATTGGGTTTTCTAAAAATTGAATTCTCACAGGGATTGGCTAAAGGTAACTATCTCTTGTCCTATGCTTTTAGGAAGCCTGAGGGTACTTATATAAAAGCTCAAGAGGAAGCTGAGGGAAACTTCTTAGAAGCATGTGGGTCCTTGTATTTTGAGCTCAAGAGGAGGCTAATCGAGGGTCATCGAAGGTCCTTGTTATAGCACAAGAGAAAACTATGTTGGTTTTCCTGATTTGGCTCTAAGCAAAAGGTTAAGAGGTTTCACCAAGAAATAATCCTCTGCAGGTGGATGTGTCCTATTGTTTGATCTAATGGTTTTAAGTGGTTTCACCGAGAATAATTCCTCTTTGGGGATGAAAAACTATGTTGTCTAATTAGACGAGGCTTCACCAGGAAGTAATCCTCAATCCTGGTCATAGTCCTTTAATATTTATACAGGTGTTTTTTTAGGGTTTCTCTGACGGAGATCTAAGCAGGGTATATATACAATTCATATTTGACAGATATATATATGGCAGATATAGCAGATATGATGAAATATGACAGTTATAACAAGTATAATGACAAAATATGATAGATGCATCAGGTATAACAGATATGATGAAACATGATACTTATAACAAGTATACAGTGAATGAATGATGAACAATTATTTGATTATGAATGAATGCATAGAAACGTTTATGATGTTTTTTTAGTGTTTTGTTAATAATTGTGAATTTTGAATATGTTTGTGAAGTTGAAACATGTTTTGATTAGAAAATGATTTATTAAAGGAAAAGAAAGTGTTGGATCTTGCACCCTGATCGAGGCCCAGGAAAAACTGTAATTGAAAAGGTGTTGGGTCTTATTGACCGGAAAATAGCAAGTGTACTATTTTAACCGATGTAGTAATAATAGGATTTATCCCAAATATCGATCTCGTGGACTGCATAGGAAATATAAGTTATCTTAACAATTCAATTGAACAAAAGATCATGGGGGTTTTGTTGCTTGTTTGGAAATAATGATAAATGACAACAAATTAATATAAGACGTAAATGTGACTTTTAAACAATATGAGAGAATATGATAGGGCCAAGTGTATGAATTGCCTTGCAATAACCTTTAATCCTTATTTACGACATATCAGTGTACATGAACTATTACCGAATCTCAAGAGTTATCTTCCCTAATTCCTTAGCGGAAAACCCTTTTGATACTTTCTTGTATCCTAATTCCTTAGTAATTCAAGAAGTAATCAAGCGCAATATAAATTATCAAGATTATTGCGGTTACTACGGAGAATCCTCATTCCTAAGCAATAACAACCGTAATATAAATTTGCAAACAACGATAAGGTGGTTTGTCCGACCTAACCCTTAACCGTAAATCAAAAATCTATTTGTCAGATAGATAAAGCATTAAGCACTTTGCACAACCAAATAAGTTCACACACACAAATATCCCATAACATAAAGGAAATTAGGTTCAATGACAATAGCAATTCAGGGACACCCCCTAGCATAGGGGGGTTTAGTCGCTCATAATATTCAAAGAAAATACAATAGGAAGATTAGACATTACAAGAAAATAGGATTGCTTTGATCTTCAATTGCAATTGCTCTTGAAGATCTATGTTCTCCAAAACCCTTGAGAGCTCTCATCTTTATTCTGCAATTCTTTCGTACGTCAAAAAGTGCCCCCTCTCATGTCTCAAAATCACTTTTAGTCTGTTCTAGGTTTTCAGGTCCAAGACAAAACACCCAAACTGCCCCTGGGACTTTAAAAATCACAAAACAGAAAAATCAAAAATTCTATCCCACACAGCTGACACGGCCATGTCACCTGACACGGGCTGACCGTGTCAGCTTCTGCCACTTTGGGGAGTGTCCTTCAGTAGGTCTGACACGGCCGTGTCAGCTGACACAGGCTGCCCGTGTCAGCCTCTGACTTCAGAATTTGGCTTTGACTTCAACATCAAAGTTGTAGCCCTTTTTGTTAGCGAATTTTTTCCACCGGAACCACGTCATTCCGAGTTACGAAGCTCTAGTTATGATCAAAATATTACACGCTTGTCACGATGAGAAACATGCTGAAAATTTCCATCTGATCCTAACCTACAACCACCAAGTAGAGAGATCAAAAGAATATAAAAAGACATGATTGTAAAATAAATAACATAATGCAAGCTAATTAACAAAACAAAGGAAAATCAATGAAAAGTCTTAATAAACAACTCAAAGTGTTACCAAACTTGATGATCTTGTGCCGAATTCATAACAAAACTAGGTAGAAATGGTGACCGATCACTTATACTCAAGGAGAAGCCCATGAAAAGTTGTTGAACTGAAAACAGATGGATGTTTTTTGAAAGTTTTTTAAAATAGTTGAAGATTTTGTTGAAAAAACAGTTGATTTTTTTGAAAATAGATGAATAAAAGAAAAAAAGGATGGGACTTATACTCAAGGAGAAGCCCAATGAATTTTGATTTGAAAAGTCCTGGAGGAATTTGTTAGAACAAGATTTGTTTCTACAACAAGTCTATACAAGTCTCTATAATTTGACGATAACAATACATATATTTTGTATGTAACAATTTAGTTTCTAATAGTTTCTAGTGTGTAGATATTATGCTATAATAAGTCTATGGAATGTTGTCCATGTAGAATCATCAGAAGCAAGCAAGGCGACTCAGAAACATCATTTGCATTTGAGTCTTAAAAATATTGAATGTTCATCAGAGAGTGGAATTATAGTGTGCTTCTTAAATAAGTTGTAGCTTCATAAAACACATGTAATCAGAAGCCGATATCTGTTCATCAGAAAAGCCGTTGCTTCTAACATTGAAGACAAACTCAAAGATTTTGAATACGTTAAAGTTCAAGTCGTGAATACAAGATTAGACTCAAGGATGTACTGAAGATTAAAACTAAGCTAATCAAGCAAATGATTAGATACCAACCACCAACTCACAACGATCGAGCTATAAGACAAGGGAAAGTACTATCTATAATAATGCTTGATTCTATCCATTGGGAACTAGCCGTTGGAAGTCAAAAGGAAATTCTTATCCTTCAACGTCTCTTATGAAAGCTATAAGAGAAGATCAAATCATCCAACAAAGCTATAAGGAAACTCTTATGTTCTACACATCACAGCTATTGATTAAAATACAACTGATGTAGTTATTGATGCTGGTGGTATCGCTATTGATGTCACTGCTATTAACATTACAACTGATGTTCATACTTCCATAGCAGTTTTTGTTGTTGTTAATTGTTGTTTGGCTTGAATGGAACTAAACCAACACAGATTAACAAGAAGAAACATATGAACAAAGAAGAAAATGCTTAGAAGTTGATGATAAGAAGCATATGTTAGAAGAAAAGCTAAAGCTCATGAAAATTCAAAATGCTACTAGGGCAATTAGTTGATGCTAATGCCTAAGTTGATATGTAGAAGCCGATCAAAACAAAGAAGATGAAGAAGAAGACCACTACAAGATGCTAACCAACAAACAATCACATACATCTTTTCGCCACCGTGCTTTATCGTTTCCTAAGGAAATAGGAGAGAGAGCGAATAAAACTCACATAAGTTTTTAAAATCAAAACTAATAAACTTATCAGAGATTTAGGTAGGGGGTTTGTTATGTAAGGGTAAGGTTTTAAGCACCCCTCACATCTATGGTATTCCATAGGAACCTCTTTGATAATATTATTATTGTTGTTGTTTATAAAATATCTTTTGTGTTTTTGTTTAAATAGATTAGGCGAATGAGAAATTAAGGTTTTAAAAGTAAGCTCAGTAAGACAATGTGTCTCAGGCTTACATACCCCTTAAGTGCAGTAGGGAAGTTAGAGCTTTTGAGTTCCTCTTAAAAGGAAAATAAAACAGCCAAGTGGAAAAATCTTTTTGGGTGTTGAGCTTTAACAATACTCATCGGGTTTTTAAAATGTTAAGCTTTAACAATACTTAACAAGTTTTAATAAAAGGAGCCAAGCTTTAACAATACAAGGAAAAGGGTTTAATAAAAGAGATTTGGTTGAGCTTTAACAATACAAAATCAAGGGTTGATTTTAAAAAGGTTGAATTTTAACTATACAAAACCATTTTAAAAAACAAGTGGGGTGCAAAGCTTTAACAATACTAAGCACAAAGATAAAAGAGATTTGGAAGAGAGATTGAGTACCTTGACAATTTTAGTCAATACCATTTCCATTCCTTTGGATTTTAGCAACAACTTAAGCAATAAATTATGAATACCTCAAGTGTGTGTGTGTGTGTGTGTGTGTGTGTGTGTGTGTGATAACATTTGTCACAAAAATAGGCAAGTGAGTATAACAAAGAGATCAATGTAAAACTCAAATGATGATGGATAAAAGCATATTTATACCTTTGGATCATTTCATATATAAATGAATATGATGGATGACGGATGGATATCTCATGCATGTGTAAGCCAAGTATAAATGTACAAGGATAAAATCAACAAGTATACAAGTATGTAAGTGGAGAAAGATCAAAGCTACAAGTTATATTAACATGGTGAAACAAAGATCAAGAAGTTTCAAAATTAGGGTTTTGAAACACACCTAATCCTAATTGATTTTAAAAGTTGATTAAGAGACCAAAACCTAAAGGAGAGTTGGTTTAAGGGTACATGGTATCATCAAGGAGACTTTAACCTAGCCCTAAAATTGTTCACACAAAAATATTAGGAGTTTACTTGGTGAAAATATTAAAAAGAAATGATTTTTTAAAGGTTTTAAAACATATAAAAAACTTGTTTTGGATTTAATTTTTAAATGAATAAATAAATAATAATTTTGGGATTTTAAAATATATTAGCAAAATAGAGAAGTTAAATAACTAGTACAAAAAAATTAGATTAAAATAATTAATTTTTTCCTTTTTGAATGATTTATCAAAGTTGAATAAAACATGAAATAAAATAGTGCTAAAAAATAGATTTGCATTTGGTGAGTGTTGAACTCATGCCCTCGCGCTTGCAGCTCAAAACCTTAGCCACTGGGCCAGACGCCTGCATTGATCACAAGGCCCAAACAAATCATAATATGTGAAACCAAATGGAAATTGGTAAAAACAAAATGAAACAATTAAAAGTGTAAAAGGGGTGGATCAAACCCGCGCTTCACACACACAACCAACTGAGCTACACGATTAAGTCATTAAACATATGCCTACCATTAAAAAAAATTAAACTTAAGTTTGAAAATTTGAAATTCAACTTCATCTTCCTCATTGAACACACAACAACAACAACAATTTCAGAAATTCAAACTTCTCCATTACTCAACCATTTTCAAAAATGTAAATTGTAACACCCCAATTCTACCCAAGCATTTAGGCAAATATCAGAGTGTTAAAATTTCATACAACACAATTAGGATGTTACACTAAATAACCAAAAAAACACCTAGAAAACAAACGGCCAGCAGCGATGCCAAAAGCATACAACACTTGCCTATAAAACAATACATAGCACATGAAAGATATATATATATATATATATATATATATATATATATATATATATATATATATATATATATATATACGTATAGCTCTCACTCTCAAAGAGGAGTTTTCAAAAATAAAGTGTTTACAATACACATCAGCACATCATCACATATACATGTTCAAAAGATTCATATACAAATAAATAACAACAGACTCCCGACTACCCGGTGTTATGTATCAGAGCAACCGACAAGACCAACTGGAGAACTACCTCTTCCAAAAGACTCCCAAAGCGGCTAATCCGCAGGATGCCACTCAAGCATCAAATCAGCAAAAGGGTGAGTATATAATTCATTCTGAAGAGGTATAATACATATAGCGACTAAAACACAATGAATCAAAATACAACACACGGACCAACCTAATAGCTCAAGAATAAAAGTCACGGCAATCCACTCATTCAACCACAATCGATATATAAGTAATGCGACACATGAATGATAACATAAATTATAAAGACAGACAATGATGAATGAGACTCGACTATGCATATGCATGTGGTACCAATCTGGAGTAAACTCCTCTTGTCATCATGACAAATACACCATTGCCGAGCATTATGCTGGGACTTTATACCACTCAGGAAATTGCCACTCAGGCCATTTTCATCGAGCATGTAACTCCCACTGATGACCTCTTGCCACTCAGGAAAATACACCTTTACCGAGCATTAAGCTCCTACTGGTAAAAATTGCCAATTCAGGCCACCTGTTAATAGCATTCTGCCATTAACGTAATGAAATGTTATGATGTGCAATTATATGACTCTATTACATGACAACAACACCATCAACAATATATCACGGTCACATACTCACGTTACACCATTTATATTCTATCCAAAAGGATACATCACCAATTAATAACATCGTTATCAATTACATCACACCATAATTACCACACAGGCATTCATAAGCACACAACACACATTTACCGTCAAAACATACTGGCCACATCGGCATAGTTGAACGCATAACACAAAAATACAATCCAAACAATCATACGTCATCAATACATCGACAACAAGTTGTACTAACAATAATTCAACAACGAATACATACCGTTATCATAACAATAGTTACTTGCCATTAGGCCACACATCAGGTTAACAACAAACAACCAAACATTGTTACATATCAAGAATGAACATTCACTAATACATAAGCTATACGAACATGATCTCATGTTATCGACAATTTATCACATACCTTGTACCAATACGATAACGTTCACACAACACATCATCATGATTTATCATGCACTAGTTCACAAAACCATTTATGAAAATCAACCAACCACTACTACATCCTACATCATCATATAGAGCATCTAAATAGCTTCCATACGTTTCAAACGACACATAAAACGAACACCCGAGTTAAAAGATACGACTTTTCAAAGTTTGGAAAACATAAACATACTTCATATGTTAACCCTACATAGTTCTATCACTAAATCCTAATAAAAATAATAGGAGACTACATCCTATGAACCATTTCATTAAATCTTAGTGTATATTATTGTGTTAGCTTTCCAACGCTTCAAACGACGACAAAATCGGAGTTACGAATCAAAAGTTATGATAGTTACAAAATCTGTCAAAATTGGAAAACCTTTAGGTCGACGCATGGAAAACATAGGTCGACGCATTGAACTCCTGTCACCCTTTGGTATGCGCAGGCCAACCCAATAGGTCGACGCAAGGATTTCACATGTCGACGCATTATGCAGAAAATGCAGATTTTTACCTTTTAGGCTGCATAGGTCGACGCAAACCTCTGTGTAGGTTGACCTAAGCTACGTAGAAACCTAAAAATCACCATTTCCACCAACCAAACTCTTATAAACATTTCTCTAACACATATACATCATTATAACATCAATATAACATACACATGCCATATAAACAACATAACATCCAACTTTCATGGTTGATTCATTAATCTTTCTCAAAACCTAACATTTTCTCCAAACTCAAGCAAGCCATGGAAATGGAAAAGAAAGCATGATCAATCATCATAACAAAACAAGGGTATCATTTAATCATCATACAATCATTCTCAAACAAGCATAGATCAATCAAAGACCACACAAGAAAGTTATGGAAATTGGAACGAGAAGAACAAGAACACAACCATATAAACCATATAAACCATACCAATTCACAATAAACAACACACTCCCCCTTACCTCGGTTTGATTCTTCATCTTCTCCAAAACCCTTTCCTTCACTTTCTCTACATCTTTGCTCTTCTTCTTTCTCTCTTCCTTTTCTTTCTCTCTTCTTTCTTTCCTTTTCGTTTTTCTTTCTTCTTTTCTTTTCTTATCTTCTTTTCTATCTCCCCCCTACTTCTCAAAATATCTCAACAAAATATCTACTTTACGGTCTAAACTCAATTGCTCAGAAAAACCCCAAAACGCATAATATTACCTTACTAATATTTCCAGTACCAAAAATATGAAAACATTTAATTAAATATTAGTCCGCCATCCCGAACTAATACCGACTGAAACGACTCAAAACGGTAAAATTCCAATAAACGTCACAAACGTCCAAATTAAACATATACTTATTTTTCCGGGCTCTACATAAATAGCAAACATGTTCAACATTCAACCATGAATTCAACCATGTATCGTTTGCAAATTTATTCAAACTATAATTTACGAATTTCTGGAAAAACAATTATGAACCCTAATTATTCAGAACAAAATTAAATGATCTACAATGTGAATAAATGAATGAAACCAGAGGGCTTTAGATCCTTAAACAATTCTAAACACAATGGTATCGAGTTTTAATTAAAATGGTACCTCTATAAATGAGTTCAGTTTAAGGTTTTACCTCTTGAATCTAAGGATCGAAACTCAACTTAGAGGTGTTACAAAACTGTATTAATGATCTGGATAGCTTCCTGGCAACTTAGTGAAGCTTTTGGAATGCTTACTTAAGCTTGAGCAAGCCTGGTAGTATTAACCCGATAGTACCTGCACAATACAAAATTTAAAATGCTAAAACACGGTTCCAGGTGTTACAAATGTGTATTAATGGTTTGGATAGCTTATATATGATATATAGAAGGTATTTGAAGTGGTATTTTGGATAATGCTCAAGCAAAATGAAAGATTTGTGTTTAATCTTCAAGGAGGCTCTTTAATGGAGGTTTGGTGGTGATTTTAAGTTTGGGGTGTTTCAGAAGGTGGTGAGTACGATGGAAAGCTTCTAAATGATGTTTAGAAGTTGTTTGAAAGGTTGTTTGACACTCAGAATTCTCAGAACTTGAAATGGCTATCAAAATGCAAATGACAAAAATTTGGACTTTCAAGTGAGAGGGTGACTTTGAGAATTAAGGTGTGTTTGATGCAAGAGGCTTTGGTCTCTATTTATAAGCAAGAATTAGGGTTTGTGGCTGAAGAATCAGATCAATAGGATATCACATGTTCAAGTTAGGTGACTTTGCTTCTTGGTGAAGAAATGAGAAATTCATGGATCTCATGGATAGTACAAGCATGCTTGGAGTGGTTAAATACTTTAAGCATGCTTTGTCTGAGCTTTAGGCGGAGTGTATACAGAAGGAACAAGTTGGGAGCTCAAGGAGAGTGGACTTTATAATTAATGTTGGCTATTTCAAAATGGAAGTCACCACTCTATTCTTGAAATGGAAAGAATTCTTAGACAATGCTTGAAACACATGGTCCATAGCTCAAAAACAAGTAAAATCATCTGATTATGGTGCCTTGAACAAGTTAGAGGACCTGTAATGCTTGATTCTTGAAGATTTTGATAAGTTTGAAACTTTTTTCTTCATGTTCATGGCTTGAATTTCAAGTGTTATGGTTCCCTATTCACAAATTCATATATCTTAGCTCAAGCATTGAAATCTTGTGCTAATGGTCTCTTTGGAAAGACCTTGCAACACTCTTCAACTTTGGTATTCGGTTCTCCTTCAAATTCATCTTGGATCATGGTGAAAAGAATCCATAAAGTTGAGAAAAAACTAGGTTAAAATACTTAGAATTTTTCTAAGTCTTTTGTTGGAAACTGCATGATCCCATAACTCTCAAATGATTCATTTTTTGGGAAAACGTTTTGAGACAAAGTTGTTCATTGGATCAAGATCTACAATTTTCAGGTTGGAAGATTTTTCAGTTGCATACTTGAAATTGGAAGTTACTTGCCCATGAAGTTATAGCTAAAACACTTGAAAATACTTAGAATTTTTCTTAGTCTTTGAACTTTCCAACTTTGACTTTTGTTGACTTTTTTATTCTTGATTGATTTTATTGATTTTTCTTGATCAAATGACTTCAATAATCATATGTTAGTGATTTTGATCTTCAAAAGTCCATGGTTGACCAAATTCCTTAAAAGTCAAAAATGATCTTGAACTGTTGACTTTTTCCAAATGAATTGTATTTTGTGACTTTCTATTGAACCAAGTTCTCCTCTTTAAATGAATGACACGGGTGGATTATAATGTTGTATTGGAGATACCTGAGTCATAATTTGAGCCATGGAGCCATGTCTTGATTAAAAGTCAACTCCCTAGATGAATTAGGTCAAAAACCCTAATTTGTACATCAGATGAAATTGGAAGTTGTTGATCTTGAATTGAGCCACTCTAGGACTTGTATTTGGATGGGTATAATCATTTGAGAATATGAGAATTATTGAGCTCCTTTGTGGGTCTCAAAACCCTAACCTTTCCTTTTGATCAGCCACCTACCTTGGGAAACAAACAACAAGCAAAGCACAACCTCTTTTTTTATTTTTGTTAATAAATGAAATATGAATAATAATGATGATGAGGATGATCACAATATGCACAAAATTATGTGGGATCTCAGGGTCAAAAATTGGGGTACAATAGTATTGTGTTATAGGTTAGGATTCTTCATGTAAATTGTTTTAACATATGAGTTGTTGCTCAAAAATGTGTTAAACAATGTGTGCTTAATTGATTGTGTAATCCACTTAGAAGAATCAATCATGTAAACCCAAAGTTTATCAAATGAATGTTGAGGATACCTTGAAATAACGAGTGAAGGTCAAAAGCTTAAGAAGACAATGGATGCGGTCATTATGGAAATCCTTCTAAGAGACCAAGTTGGTCAGATCTTATTGGGTCAGTGATAATCATATCTCAAAGGGGACCGAGTGAAGGTCAGACTCTTGTGAGATCACTGTGGAGAAAATCCTCTTGGATGACTTCGTAGTCAGATTCTTGATAGAGGTCAATGAATTTTATATTTGTTGAATCAGATCATTGAGCATGTCATTGTGTGTTAGTCCATGTAGGTTTCCTGTGCATTGTAGTAAGTTACATGCGGTTGCTGGTGCATTGTTAGTCACGGGCGGTTGCCTGTAAAATTGTAATCAGTTTGGTTATAGTGGATTAAGACCTTGAGTTCAATGCGAAATCACCTCATAAGGGTGGACTGGACTAGCTTGAGAATTTCTCAAGTGAACTAGGATATATCGTGTGTTATTTACTTCTGTTTAATTCTCTCCATTTGTTAGAAGCTCTAAGAAGACTCATGTTTCAAAGAAGGCTAAATGCTTCTGAGAAACGTTAAGTAATAGTTGAAAGCTTCTAATAAATGTCAGCTACCTATGCTTCTGCGCAAGAGTTTTAAGAAAGAGAATTTTATTGAAAACCCAATTCAAACCCCCTTTTCTTGTGTTTTTCTCCACCTTCAGGTTTTGTTGGATGAAAATTCTAATTGTCTATTTTATTGGGAGTTATGTAAAAAAAACAGTTTAATTAACAAAAACAGTCTAATTAACAAACAATACATGATTAAGACTCACTTAATTGACAAATACTTTATCTTTCTTAAAAGCTTTGATCAAGAATATGACGTCGACAACGTTGTTTGGGAAACTTCAAGAATGTGAGACGGAACTTTGAAGACCAGAAAATCATGAGAATCAAGAGAGAAATCCAAAGGTATTGTAACACCCTTCTAACCCTTATATATTTTTGCATGTATTTTTATGAAAAATAAAACAAATAAATCACAAGGGCGTCTCATCTTCATAATGAACTTCATTTAACCAATAACCCTGCTCAGTAACACGGGTTGCAAAACACTTAAACATAAATAGCATCTTTAGCATGTTTAAAGAAATTTCTTCAAAACTTCACAGCAGAATAAACAATTCTTACAACCTTCTTCGTAAAATCACCAATACCATAAAAGGTAGCTCATACATCAACATAATCGCCACACTTCATGCTTACAATAGCATGATTATAAAAGTAATACAAAATTATTCAAAAAGAATTAAAAATAAATTCAACATTCACAGATCAATCGATCTCAACCTAGATGTTACATATTAGAGCAAGACCTACTGGACTCAACAAAAACTAAATAAGCGCACTTTGAAGCTACCTCCTAAGCTTCTTGCACTAATCTTTATCACCTGCAAGTTACCCACGCTTTGAGGCAAAATTTCCATGCAAAAAAGGTAAGTAAATCGTAATCATTATAAAAATCGCAAGTAATAGACTTAGTAGTCATAGGATAGGAAAAACAATAACACAACATCATCTATTACGTCCATGGCATAATCAACAATTGCTAACTCTTCACATCAAAACACCCCAACTCAAGAATCAAATCAAATACATCACTTATTTCAAATATTGTGCAATGTCACAAATAATGAGATGCAACATCAATAGACTCATGCGTGTGGAACCAAAAACATCATTGATGACTTAGTCATCGTTATCTCCAAAGATTCCCACCAATATGATCGATTCCCGCTTGGAATCAGAGCACATCACAAGTTGCACTCAATCCACACTATGTGATTGAGACCATCACTAGACCAAACGTCATCGGAGAAAAACCATGCAAACTTCACTGGACAAAGTCCTGTAAATTCTATGAGTGCATAATGCGCAACACAACATAAAATATGACCACGACTAGTCAAAACACATCATCATTTATCATATTCACCATCACATGTTTCATAATTCATATATCATCATAACATCATCAAAACATCATAGAACACAAGTGAAGTAACATCAAGACATGGTTAGTTCCATATTTCACAATAGAAAGCATACTTACCATTATTTTAGCGCAAAACACCATTATCTCATCATAAGGCAAGTACTAGAAAACTATATCTTACAGTTTATTTTATTCCACCAGAGTATATGTTATTTAATTAGCTCTACTACGCTTTGAACGACACGTCAAACTGAGTCTGAATACTCAAGTTACGGCCTTTACAAAGTTTCTGATTCAAGAACCCTTCGCCCGGGGAAACTCCATGTTCACCCGGCGACTGAAGACACTAGCCAACATCTCAATTTTCTCAAGCATCTCGCCCGACAAGCCTCTTAACTCATATGGCGAGTCAAGCCAGTAGCCAACACCTTCCCTCGCCTGCATCATTCACACGACGTATCCTGATTTATTCACCTCGCCCGGCAACTTGGTCAATACGCCCAACGAATCTGCCCAATCATAGAAATTCTGCAGCGATTTTTGCACAACACAGACCCAAACCTTTGCAATTTCTTGCACACTATGGGTCCTATGACTTCATTTAAATACCATTTTTCACCATATAACGCAACTCAATGTATTCTACACTATGGGTATTATTCTATTATAATTCAATACTTCTAATTCACCAACTTCATCACCTTCATCATTTATTCATCACAACTCTAAAACCCCAAAACCAATCCTACAATTATCTAACACTTAAGCTAAATATAATATTACGGATAGACTCCTCTTACCTTAGAATAAAGCTTGATCCTAATTCGTCTTCGTGTTTCACAAAGCTTTCAGAGTTCTCCCAAGCCCTATCTTTTCTCTATTCCAAAAACAACCAACTCACAAAATTCATAAGGACTCACATATTCATGCTTAATTAATTAAATAACTAATTAAATAACTAATATAGATTTTTGGGGTGTTACATGTATCGCTTTAAAGGTTGATTTAAAGGAAGTAGAAAAGGAATACGTTCTAGAAGAAGATGAGAACTTCATGCTCCTTGTAAAAAGGTTAGGAAAATTGTTATGTAATAATGTGAATTCTATTTTTTTTCAAAAGTAATAATTTTTTAATAAGAAAGAAGCCTCTACATCAACACAAAGTGTCACTTGCTATGAATGTGTGAAACAAGGACACATAAAGACAGATTGTCCAAAAATTGCAAAGAAAAGGAGTTTGTAAAGAATAAAGGAGTCAAAACCTAAAAGAGTCTACATTGCATGGGATGATAATGAAGTAAGTTTATCATCTGATTCGAAAAGCAAAGAATATGGAAATCTTGCATTAATTGCATTACACCATTTCGGTGATGAAGAAGAAAAGGTTAGTGATGGTGGAGAAAAACACAAGAAAGGGGAGATTAAATTGTGTTCTTTATCAATTTAAAATCCCTTTCTTTTAATTAACGTCTTTTCTTTCTTTTGTTTACTCATCTATTGGATTATGCTTTGATGTTGAGAAAGCATGAAGATGTATAAATACATAACCAATAAGATGTTCATTTTAACTTCTAAAGGATATAAGAACTTCTGACTTGTTTAGTACAGTTCTACAGATTAAGGCTCGGAAGTTCTATGTTAAAATGATACGTGCAGAAAGTAAAAGACACGTTCATTTTTATCCTGGTTCACCTTCTAACTAAGGATACCTCCAGTCCACCTTCTTCAGGTGATTTGCCTCTCAACAGAGGTCTTAATCCACTATAGCCAAATCATAATTACAAATGCACGATCCTCCGTCGTGACTCACAACCTGCACAGCCAACCACTGTGACTAACCATCTAGACACCAACCCGTTCAGTGATCTCCGCGAGATATAACGTCTGTTGACTCAGGAACCCTACACAGTCTATCCACTATGACTAACCCCTAGTTGACTGAACCGTTCAGTAATCCCAGCAGGATATAACGTTCATCACACTAGTAACCTGCATAGCTTCCTGCTGTGACTAACCCCTAGTTTACTTTCTGTTTCTCTAACTCAGTCTTCATCATCAACTTTTGGATGTAGATCAATTTGCTCTTTAAAAGCAGATGATACTTTCATTTGTTTGATCTTTCTTCTTTTCGTATCTTCTTCTTGTTGATGTTTAGCTCAGTTCTCCAATAGAGCATACTGCTTATTAGCAGGATCTTCTTGTCTGCTCTTGAGCCTTCCTTCTCTATAGGCTGATGTATGTATATCAACATCCTTGATTCCTCATACACTTCGTGTAAGTTTCCTCTTGTGTAATTTCTGATGCATGACTTCTTATTTATTCAATCAAGTGTTCATGCTTAGCTTCTTCATCTACAAATGCACAGGTGTATTCTGCAAATTCTTTCTTCTTCTTTTGTGTGGAATATTTCTTTGATTTGCACACTTTCTTCTTGTCTCCATGGATAATCCTCACTGGATATTTTCTTTTTCTCTCCGGATCCATTCAAGAGATGAATGATCACTTACTCTTCATTTTGGATAAATTGATTTATTTGCTCTGAGTAAGATGGATGGATTCCATATGCTGGGTCACTCCATACACTTCAAGTTCGAAGATTTGTTCTACTTATAGCTTGGTGAGTATTACCGTTAGACTCTAGTCGTTGAGGTTTATTTGAATTTTGTCTTTGAAAAGCTTCATCTAGATTGAGCCTTTTGTGACAAATGTCGTTCTTGTCAGAACCTTATCTTCAGCATGATGATTTCAGTTGATGGCGTGCTTCTTTGGTTAAGCTTATCTTTCCAATGTGCTGCATGTGGCTTGCTTCTTCTTTTGACCTTGGGAGTTGATAATGTTGCAACCATTTTGCTTATGAATGATGTTTCCAACGGCTCTCCCTTAGATTCTAAGCTTTTTGTATTTTATTCAATTTGTAAGCTGAGCTGTAGATTCTTTATAAGCTTGTACGTGACTTCTGCTGATTGTTTGTATGTTATATGTCACTATATCGTAGTCTTCAGAACTTTTAGCTTCAAAACTTCTGATCTTCATACTTGCGTGATCTTTTAATGTTTGCAAAGCTTCTTGTAATAATCTTTCTTGTTCACTTCCTTGCAGCTACTGATGTATTTTCTGATTGAGGCCGTCGTATGTAGACTTTGATATTGCTTGTTCTTCTGAATGGTCTTGTCTCTGATTGGTGCTTCTCTTACTTATGATTTGCGATCTTTGGCTTGTTTGAAGTGTTCTTAATCAGAACATCTAATAATGATATTTAGCTTTGACAATCTTCTGGATGTAGTTGATGTACTCTTCTTCTGATGAATCCTGTATAAGATTTATGACATAATATTTGCATACTAAATGAAAGAATTAGTAATAAAATTGTTACTCACAAAATATATGTTCGTTATCATCAAAACCAGATTCTGAATATAGATTCTCAATCTTGTTCTAACAGTTAGTAATGAAAAATCTTCTTATAATGATGATGCACAAGGTGTTGTAGATAAATTACTCAATGACTGTAAAATTATGTATAAAATGGTGTCAACACAAAAGAAACAAATTTTATTTCTTGAAGAAAATATTAACACCAAGCAAAAAGATTTTGAAGTTTAAAAACAACATTATGTTGACAAAGAAAAACATAATGTTACATGCAAAGAGTCTGATTCACTTTTTTTCAAATTGTTCAATTGAAAAGAGTACTTAAAAGATATGAAAAGGGATAAATTGGATTGGACAATGTCATTGGTCAACAAAGATACTCCAATGATAAAAGTGGACTTGGTCATTCTAAATTTGATAAAAAAAAGTACTAGTAAAACTATCTTTGTTAAGGAAAGTGACCAATCCAACAAAGAGAAAGTGAATAAAGCACAAAAGTTCATCATCATCCTAAGAAGAGATTTTCTAAAAAGGAATCTTATGTTCCTAGATATAGAAGTAATTTTGTTCCAATATGTTTCTATTGTGGTATATTGGTTGCACACCTAATGCTTGCTATGTAAGAAACTTTAGTGTAGCAAGTGAGCATTATGTGTGGGTCAAGAAAGGAACTAATTATGAAGGACCCAATGCACGTTGGGTACCTAACAAAACTTAATTTGTTTTGTAGGCTTGCTTGAAAACCACTACAAATTTATGGTATCTTTACAATGGTTGTTCAAAGCATATGACGGAAGACATAAGTAGATTTTCAAATCTATTGCTTAAGAGAAAGGGTCATGTCACTTAGGGGGACAATGTCATACCCCAAAATTTTCCCACTATATTTCAAACTTTGATTCACAAAACAACTCAAATGGTTAACAGTCGACGGATTTGACCTAAAAGTCAATTGTGGTCAAAGTACAGTCAATACTCCTTATTTTTTGTCAACACCCTTATGTTGAAGTATCATTCATCATTTGATCAAGGGTTGATCATGATTCATCAAGGAAATATCATAAATCCACAAATGTCCAAGTTACTAAATTAGGGTTTATAGAAGAAAGTCAACCCAACTTTGACTGATCGTATCTCTTTCATACTTTATCAAAAATTCCCCAACCAAAACTATTCTCAAGGAAATTTCATTCTCTACAACTTTGATGTTGGGCTCAAGGTCAAGAAATGTTTCCGCATAAGAGATATGAACCAATACATCACAGGTCCTTCTAGAAGCTCGCAAAAAGCTGTTTTTTGTCAGAAGTCATATCTTCAAGATAAAATCCTTAAATGGAAAAAAGATTACAAAGTGGCTTGTAGAGGAAATCTTGGGCTTTCCTAAAAGTCCTAGAACATGGTCATATGATAAAAATTGAAGGAGATGCGAGGCTCAGAAGTTGGTCGATTTTCAAGAAAAATACAAAACCCTAATTGCATAATTTTGTGTTTTTGGACTAATGGGCCTAAAACATGGGTCCCAAACATGTCCATAGGATTTATGAACATCCTTAAACTAATCACTTTATTTTTATAATATTTATTTTGTTTATTTGAATTTTAATTCATTTAAATGCAGATAAATCATTATAAAATATAGGAAAATTAGTTTTAATGAAAGATTTGATTTTTAATCAATTCTAAGCAATCAAGAGGGCCAAATATGATGCAAATTTCGTGACAAGAGGGTTGGAAAAGATTGGATTAAAATTGATACAAAAATAGCAAATTTTCAATCAAATTTCTCACCATAAAAACACATGATTTTATGTGATTCTCTCATAATATTTTGACCTAATTCCATTCCTCTATATAAGGAGAACACTAATCGATATTAGGGGGACGAAAATTGGGTGAAGAAGCTAGGGTTCTAAACGTGCAAAAATTCAAGAAAGTAGGGCAAACTTGCACTCTTCATTTCAGGTCAATTTAAGAGGGAACCAGCATTCTATTCAGTTTTTTTGGAGGTCAAAAGGTAATCTCAGGTAGTTGGTAAGCCTTGAATACGTATGGAAATTGCATACCATCATTAACAACTTCGTGCATATTTCCCACTCTCATATTTTGCTTGTTAACATGTTTAAATGCGAACTAATGGTATGATTGAGTTTTTGGGGTCATTTAGGGCAGGATGGATCCCTTACGTTGAAGCTTCCACGCGCATATAGAAAGATGCCATGGCTAGGGCATGCTGAAGTTCTTCATCGTATTCACTATTCCATCTCGTTTTAGGACAAACGAACCCCATATTTGAACTCAAGGACCGTTTTTACATAGATTAGGGCCTTTTTGTTATTCGTCTAACGTCGTTTTGTTGAGTTTTGAGATTTTGCAGAATGGGAAGGAAAATCCGCAGGTAAATGCATATCAAAAACCGCGGTTGAATCCACAGGTCAGGAGGTTGAAGATGAAGACTGGATAACTGACTTTTTTGACCGGTGTGCGTGGCAATTCTGGGCCACCCTATTCGCTGGTCAACAACAAGGACTTCTCTCTCTCCTTTTCATTGGCAGGCGCGTGAAGAAGTGGGGTCCAACTCTGAATTCTTTGACTTTTTCCAACTATTGTTGTATTTAATATTTAAGTTTTTTGAACTATTATACTTATGACTAATCAATATAGCCTGATTGGCAAGGGAGGAAGGGCTGCAGCCGTGATGACCTGGGTTCGAGTCAGGCATGAGACATTATTTTTGTCTAACAAATTCTTTGCAGATTCCATGCATTTCACACGCGCCTGACTATGATACACCCTCAGCGTCAATCATTAGATCTTCAACGATTCAGATCCAAGAGTCCAGAAAGCAGCGCTCCATGGTGGACCTTCAAGACTCAGCCTCACTGGATCCAGCGCCTTCAGCCAGGTTCTTTTTGTTTTATTTTCTATTTTATTTTATTTCTTTTTAAAAACCTTTGTTTTCTTTTTCTTTTAAAACCTAAGTCATTTTTTAATTTACCTTTTTAATTAAACTAATTACCTTATTATAATTAATTAAGTTAGATAATTAATTTTAATTTAATAAAGGGATAAATATGTTTCTGGTCCCTATAAATAACCCAAAATCTAGTTTTAGTCCCTATAATATTTTCGTTCAAAGAATGATCCTCATAGAGTTTTTCGTCTCCAATTTTGGTCCTACCGTCAACTTTCATTAACGGAAGCTGACGTGACATCCACATGAAAGACAGCTTAGCAAAAAATTTAAAACGCATTGGATTGAGAGGGTTTTAAACCTCCTCTAAATAAACCCAACAAAGAATCAATAAAGCTATGAGTTGCAGTGGACATGTAGGTGAATATTGCTATGAGTTGCTTACTGATGCAGGTAGTTGAAGATTCATTAGTTTATCTAAGTGCTATAGCCAATTGGGTGGTTGATGTTCCAGACACCCAATATGCAACAGGTGTTCCACATAGAACTAGGTTGTAGTTAATATTAAGAAACAAACTCAAACATTGAAATAAATTCTTATCCTTGATCTATAACATTTAATTAATAAATATGCCTAATAAATTAAGCAAATAAAATATGTGATACTCACATTTGCTTAAGTTTAATAACTACCATGTCTATAGCTTAATAGCTTCCAGAATAGGATTAGACCTTGTTTTCTTGATATGTTTTTTTTGTATTTACTGAGTTCAACATCATGCTTAATCTTCTCATCCATTATATCCCCCTGTTTTGCAATCTACTATAAAGTAGTTATATTTCACCAAATAGATAACTAAAACTATTGGAAATATTAAACTAAAATTTTTAAGAAATAAAACTTAGTTATTTAATAATCGAATACTTTGTTGCCTTTATTGGTCTTCTCCACCGCAGTTTCGTCATTACCAGCAACTTCTCTATACTTATCCCTTATACTAAAGCAAGTGCACTTATAAGACAAAGTTGAAGCTATAATTAGCCACTTCATGACTTAACTTTCCTGAACCATAAGTCAACTCTTTAGGAAATTATGAAGAATGTAACTTCATAAACATTAAAAATTAAAAATGGTCCCTTCCTTTCTATTCTATCTCTCCATGGTTCCATGATACATACTCATTTGGTTAACCATAGTCAACGAAACAAGTTCATCGGTTAACTCGAGAAACAAGGTCAAAACATGTTCAATGTCAATTGCGTAAGAATGTTCTACTTCAACCATATCAGTGTCAGTGCTTCCATGTTTACCCATTTCATTAGGCTTTTAAAATTTTTATCTAGGTTGCTCTTCACTTGATCTAAGTTCAGAATTTTTATTAGATTAGGCTTTTAAATTTTAGTGGTCTATTCATTTATTAATTTTCAAGATTCACAAACATATTTGAACACTGGGTGTAGTGCAGTTCAGGCACTTGGAATTTATAATTGCTCGGAAGCAACTCAACAGTGCTTTTGATTCTTCCTCTGCAGCGTCTTTGAAAAAATACGACATTTCATAGGTAAGGATAAGCAAAAAACAGTGGTTGCCATTTTTTTGGTTGCATAGATCAGAGACTGTATTTGATAGTAACATCAGAACTAAGGATAAGCGAAAAACAGTGGTTGCCATTTTTTTAATGAGATTATACTGAAAAATATTATTAGTATACATAGCTTCAGCTGCAAAATTTTGTTGTCTTACATTTAATGCTATTATATAGCGGAGGTTTAAAACCCCCTCAATCTAATGCGTTTTAAATTTTTTGCCAAGCTGTCTTCCATGTGACATGCCACGTCAGCTTCCGTTAATAAAAGTTGACGGCAAGGACCAAAATTGGAGACGGAAAACTTTATGAGGACCATTCTTTGAACGAAATTATTATAGGGACTAAAACTAGATTTTGGATTATTTATAGGGACCAGAAACATATTTAACCCTTTAATAAATTAGGATAGTTAGTTGATTAATTAGGTAAATTAATTAGGTTTTTTTTAACATTTTAAGTTTTTTTTGGGTTTATCATTATTTTTACTCTATATCCCCATTGACCCTTAACCTTATTTTTGGGCGAACTTAACATCAATTAATTTTGGGTTTAGGTTTTATTTTTAGGTTTTCGATTTTTAGTTTTAATTGTCTATTTTAGGTTTAATTAATTTTAGGTTTAATTAATTTTAGGTTTAATAATTTTAATTAATTTTAGGTTAATTATTTTAGGTTTTAATAATAATTATTAATTTTAGGTTTTATCACCAACCTTTGCCCTTAACCCTAAAAAAGAATCATATTTGGTAGGTGTTGCCCATTAACTGTAGGTTTAGGTTTTTACCATAAATCTTTGAGCCACTAACCCTTTTTTTGTTATATTTGTTTTATTTCATTATTATTATTGTTGTAATGTCTTGCAGGGTTATCATCTACTTAATTATTTCTTTTTTTCGCAAGTTTTGCCATATTATGTATCTGCCACAAAGCCATGTAATAGTTTAGGTTTTATTTTTTCTCCTTTTTAATTCCGCCTTTATTTTTTCTGCCCACGGGTATTTATTGTAATAGCGTAGGAATTTATATTCTTTGCCTTTAATTTCTGTATGATACTTAACTGCGTGGTTAGTAATCCTATGGAGTGCAAGCTTTGTTAAAATGAATTAGCCCACTTATTTACAAGATAAATATCTGAATTTAACCACATGATTGTGCCAAACACACACCTTTAGGGTAACCCTTCTTATGCTGCCTGTTGCCTTTTAATTACGTTCAAATAGTCAAGTCCCTCAATTCTGAGGATACCTAAAGCAAATGTTGCCCTCAGTTCACTGAAATCATCCTAAGATTTTTCCACTTGATGCTGCCTTGGAAATAAGATGATTGTCTCATTGCTAAGGTATCCTCGCCTGTTTCTTGAATGACTATTCTATCCTTCCCTAAAGACTACCTTCCCTCTATATGGTAGGGACAGTTATATGACGAACGATACTTTTTCTCGATGACCCTTTACATCCAATGAAAGGACTACCTGTCCTCTCTATGGTATGAATAGCCCTTTCCCATTAAAGTGTTAAAGAACAGAAATTTTAAACTTAAGGGTAATTGTTTTTAATTGCTTGCTCCATTCAAATTCAAATTTCAAAATATTTTCCCACTTCTTTTCAAGTCAAGTTCAAAAAGACTACGCTTATTTACAAGCTAAAGTTCTTATTCAAAATCCTTTTCTTATTCAAACATTTTTCCCACACTTCAAACATTTTGAAAACAAAGTGAACTAAGCAATTTAGAGCCCAAGGATAACCATGGAGATAAAGGGTGCTTACACATTCCCTTTGTATAACCTACCCCCCGAACTCAATCTCTTTTAAAAGGTCTTTTTTGTTCTTTTAGCCTTTCTATATATTGGATAAAATAAAAGTCGGTGGCGACTCTTGCTATCCGCACATTTCAAAAAGTCAGTTTTCCCACCGTATTATAGAACTGGCGACTCTGTTGGGGATACATTCGAATAAAAAGAGGGGTTACCTTAAAGTCTAGGATTCACTTTAAATGTTTTCAGTTGTTTGTATTGTTTGCTTTATATTTGTGGGCCTGTTTGGGTTTACTTGTGTGAAAGATCCTAACCCGGATCTGAGTACCATAGGTAAATGGTATGAGACCAAGGAGACTGTATGGCGTATACTGATGTGGTTGATATGGTGGCCATCGTTAGTGTGACACATTGGTTTGTCCTAGCGTTCCTTAGGATCCGACTTGAGGAAACACTTGGCAGCTGCGTGGTGTCATTAAGCACTAATTTGCCCTTAGAACCCTAGTTGAAGTTGACTTTGGCCAATAGGACGTAGCGAGTTGGTTGGCTTTGGTTCTGACCGAAGTTGGTTGATACTCGATGCTACACTCATATGGACTGGACTTTCAGGATGTTTTCGGTCGGCGATTCGATTGCTGAACTGAAATAATGCCTTCGAGAAAGGTCAATGATATGTGCTCCCTAGAACCCGCTCTTTATCTAGGACAGGTTGAACTGACTAAACTTCAGTGGGGAGGGTACTTACCTATGGACTTCACGCAAACCTTTAAACCTAAGGACACTTGTGTGACTTGCTTGTGTGTGCTACTAACCCTTTGATTTCCTTGCAGGTTTTGTTGTAGGACTTGTTTGTCCTTATTATCTTATGCTTTTCCTGATGCAATTCATTCGCATAACATCATAACATCATGACATCATAACATTGCATGTTAACTAACCCTTTCAAGGATCTTAAGGATTTAGGGCGCACAAGTTCAGGTGCTCTTATCAAAGACTGAATTCCTAATCAAGGGGCAAGATGACTTATTTTCCTCTGGCAACATACCTTCCAATTCATAGGCTCAGTACCTATCAAGGGGTAAAAGGATTTATTTTCCTCTAGCCACATGCTTTCAAACTTAGGAACGAGTATCCCGAATCAGAGGCGATGACCCACTCGATATGGTGAGCTTGATTCCCAAAGAAGAACATCCAAGAATCAGAGTTCTTTGAGCAAAGACATGACTAGATCATTTTCTAACGTTGCTAACTAAATTCCTAAAGATCCTTGAAAAAATTGCATATGCATTCATAACATTGCATCACAGGTTTCTATAACAGGTCTCTCATCTTTCCGCTGTTTACTTCAGCATCATGAATCTCGAGCAATCTGTCAGAAATCTTCAGGCTCAAAACTACCAGTTCCAAGAGATGATCCTTAACTTGTCCAAGGGGAAAGAAGAATTGAAGACACTCCTGATCAGGAAGGAGAGGGATCAACATAGGCAGCAAGGTGGTCAAGGTAAATGAAAATCCAAACCTAAGCGATCATTCACTCTGTTGCACATGCCGCTGTCTCAAGTTCTGCAACAACTGCTCAATCAGAACTTAATAACCCTATTGCCTCCATATTCAGTTCCCGTCAATCCTGCTCCTAGATACAAGTATCATGCGAGATCTGCTTATCATTCGAACAGTCCTGGTCATGATACCGAAGATTGTGGACCATTGAAGCATAGGATTCAAGACTTAATTGACGACAAAATCACTAATTTCAACTCACCTGAGGAGCCTCATATGACTGATGTTGCGCATAACAAGAAAGGTCATAATAAACGCAACCTATCGGTTGGGGCAGTTCCACAACAACGACTCAAGCCAGATGCACCTAAGCGTCAATTCACCAAAATTAACATGTCATTAGATCAGGCGCTGTAATATCTGTTAAAAGCAGGAATGGTCACTGTGAGGGATCCACCTCAGCACATCAACACTTCCTCTGCTAAGCACAATCCAAACGTGCGATGTGCCTATCATTCTAATAGTCATGGGCACGACACCAATATCTATTGGGCACTGAATATTAAGACCCAAGACATGATTGATGCTGGTGAAATTGAGTTTGACCCTCCTGCAACTCCTAACGTGATCACTGCTCCCATGCCTAATCACAACAAGATTGCTAATGCTGTGGATGGCTAGAAGGATGGACTTTCAGATCATTAGTTTTACTTTCATTTGCAATTTCTATTCTGTTTGTTTAAACATTTGACTTATGATAGACATTATCTGTTTTAATAATCATCATTAGTGCATTGCATATGTTTCTCTTGAATAAATTATTTCTCTATCACTCATTTAAATGCGTTTTTACTTCGTTTATGCTTTGTGATACTCAACTCCTGCTGAGCTGTAAGTCTTTTGAGGGAGGATGACGAAAACGATACCGCAACCTCCTACAATGTGCTTTTAAACAGACTATGCTGACGATGTACATGCATTGTTTCAATTCCTAAACAGTGGAGATATAAGGATGTTAATCCCTTGTCAACCCCTTTGAGCCTAAGAAGTAGAAGTTTTCTTTCTCATACAGATTAAAACCCTTAATCATAACCTGAGGCAAGGTAGTTACTCAGTTAACTCAGTTATGCCAGCATTTCTTCTACATAATTACTGATGGGTTCCCGCAACCATTAAGTCAGGCAGTCAATATCCACCAAAAAGAAAAAGTTGTTAAGTCAGAACCTATGAAGGAGACTTATTAAAAATCAAAACATTCCGTTGACTGTAATCTCAAAATAAACAGTTCAGGCAAAAGTTAGGGATAACAAAATCAAGGTCAAAAAGAGGTTGCTAAAAATCCTCGACAAAAGAAGATATTTCAAAAAGAAAATATTACAAAAAGGGATGACCGCCTGTCCAAATAAACCTCCAGTACTTTAACCATCATCAAACGTCAATGTTACGACTTCAAGCTCTGCTAGGACTTAAACGCAAAGTTAACTCAGCAAAGGATTGAAGAACATCACAGAGATTGGGATGGGTACAAATAAACTTTGCGCCATTATCCTTTGTTTCTTAAACCGTGAACCAAGCCACGTTACAACCCTTGAAAGTCCTAACTGAAGCATGGTTAGTTCGAGAGCATACTGTCATCAAAAGTTTATCCTGACTCCTTAAGGTTTACCATAAATGCTGAGTTAATATTTCGTTTTTACAAACATCACGTTTTTATAAACATCACGCTTTTACATCTCCCGTTTTAATGTTTTTCAAAAAACTCAAGACAGACGTATGCATTGCATCTCATGAATTCATTATTAAACATACTTTGCTACATAATTTCAAATGTTAGCATCAGGAAGAATTTACACACGGTACAACTAATGACCAAAAGTTATCTCGACAGACGAAATCATTTCAGAAGCAACGGCTCCTACGTATACAAGGGGCATGACACAGTTTATCCAATCGATCTGGGGAAATTAAGTCAAGATTCCAATAATCTCTCAAAAATGCCAAACAATTAGGGGCATGCACCCAAGTGGGTCTGAAGCTACTTCCCGATCAGTCAGGGGCATTATACTAAGTTTATGAGTACTAGGGGCATGTCACCCATAGTACACACCTCACAAGGTCCCCACGAGGCGAATCTCTTCAAAGTCCCTACTAGCTGGGGAAAAGTTGTGCAAGGTAGGTTTGACACTTCGACTAACACACATTGGTGTGTCCCAATCAACACAAGTCCGGGAATGGCAGTTACTATAACCACTGGGGGCAATGTTCAAGACATCCACATCCTCCCATAGAGCCAGCATCAAAAGATCATATCCCCACAAAGTAATCTCCAAGTAGCTATCTTCAATCCCTCCTCCAACAGGGTCTATTCATCTCTCTTATCCTTAGTCAGGGTGCATCAAAGATCTATCATTCAAATGGCTCTCATCCCCAAGCAGAAATCATAAATCCCTAGCTGAGCATCTTCAAAATAAGATCAGAAATCAAAATCATAATGATATAGAGATTTATTTCCTCAATCAAGAAAAATCACTAATATACTCCAGATAGTTCAGAGATAATCAAGACAAAGATTTAGTTCTGATACTTAGTTCCGGGTATTCTCCAGAGATAGTTCAGATATAATCAAGACAAAGATTTAATTCTGATACTTAGTCCGGGTATTCTTCGGAGATAGTTCAGAGATAATCAAGACAAAGATTTAATTCTGATACTTAGTTCTGGGTATTCTCCAGAGATAGTTCAGAGATAATCATCTTCTTAAGATCTAAATTCATCAAAACAAATGGTGGAGACGATCAATCCAAGATCTAAATTCATCTATACAAACGATGGAGACGATCATTCCAAGAGCTAAATTGGTTACCCCACAAGGTGCTGAGACGATCAACATTTTGAGATCTAAATCAGTTACTACACAAGGTACAGAGACGATCGACATTACAAGATCTAAATTGGTTAGCCCACAGGTTGCCGAGACGATCAACAATCCAAGATCTAAATCAGTTACTATACACGGTGCTCAGATGATCGACAATACAAAGATCTAAATCCATCATCATGCGCGGTGAGGAGACGACCATTTCAAGATCTAAATCAGTTGCTACACAAGGTGCTGAGACGATCAACATTACAAGATCTAAATCTATCATCACGAACGGTGTAGACACGATCATCCTTCAAAGATCTAATTCGGTCACCATGAACGGTACTGACACGGTCAGAGAAAGAGACAGACTTAATCATGACACTCAATTCAGAAAAGAACATGACAATGGAGTCACGACAATGAAGTCCCGACAATGAAGTCACGGCAATGGAGTCACGACAATGGAGTCACGACAATGGATTCACGACAATGAAATCCCGACAATGGAGTCACGACAATGAAGTCACGACAATGAAGTCACGACAATGAAGCCACGACAATGAAGTCACGACAATGGAGTCACATATCTAATCCTGGTATTCAGTTCAAAAACGATCATGACGATGGAGTCACGACAATTGAGTCACGATAATGGATTTATGACAGTGGAGTCATGACAATAGAGTCATGACAATCAATTCACTCATATGATCCAGACGCTCAGGGAAATTGAGCCAACAACTTAATTATAACACCACAGATACGGTCTAATGTACGACTCAGCCAGACACACGTCAGTACATTAACTGATGGCATATTTAAGCCCAACTCCGACAATACTTTTCCTGGATGGCATCTTTAAGCCCATCTCCGAAAAAAGTCTCAGCCTCAGCAAGGGCAAATTTCTGGATATTCTAGTGTTCATTCCTCTTCCACCTTCAGATTCCGACTGGCATACAAGACAACCTACATCCTCAGGTTTAAGAAGATTGAACAGGTGAAGCTATCATACCCCGAAATTTGCCCACTATATTTAAAGCTTTGATTCACAAAACAACTCAAATGGTCAACAGTCGACGAATTTGACCTAAAAGTCAACTGTGGTCAAAGTACAATCAAAACTCCTGATTTTTCGTCAACACCCTTATGTTGAAGTATCATTCATCATTTGATCAAGGGTTGATCATGATTCATCAAGGAAAGATCAAAAATCCACAAATGTCCAAGTTACAAAATTAGGGTTTATAGGAGAGAGTCAACCCAACTTTGGCTGATCGTACCTCTTTCATACTTTATCACAAATTCCCCAACCAAAGACTATTCTCAAGGAAATTTCATTCTATACAACTTTGATGTTGGGCTCAAGGTCAAGAAATGCTTCCGCATAAGAGATATGAGCCAATACATTACATGTCCTTCTAGAAGCTCGCAAAAAGCTGTTTTTTGTCAGAAGCCATATCTTCAAGATAAATCCTCAAATGGAAAAAAAGTTTCCAAAGTGGCTTGTAGAGGACATCTTAGGATTTCCAAAAAGTCCTAGAACATGGTCATATGATAAAGATTGAAGGAGAAACGAGGCTCAGAAGTTGGTCAATTTTCAAGAAAAATACAAAACCCTAATTGCATAATTTTTTGTTTTTGGACTAATGGGCCTAAAACATGGGTCCCAAACATGTCCATAGGAATTATGAACATCCTTAAACTAATTAATTTATTTTTATAATATTTACTTTGTTTATTTGAATTTTAATTCATTTAAATGCAAATAAATCATTATAAAATATAGGAAAATTAGTTTTAATGAAAGATTTGATTTTTAATTAATTCTAAGCAATCAAGAGGGCCAAATATGATGCAAATTTTGTAAAAAGAGGGTTGGAAAAGATTGGATTAAAATTGATACAAAATAGCAAATTTTCAATCAAATTTCTCACCATAAGAACACATGATTTTATGTGATTCTCTCAAAATATTTCGACTAATTCCATTCCTCTATATAAGGAGAACACTCATCAATATTAAGGGGACGAAAATTGGGTGAAGAAGCTAGGGTTCTTAAAGTGCAAAAATTCAAGAAAGTAGGGCAAACTTGCACTCTTCATTCCAGGTCAATTTAAGAGGGAACCAGCATTCTATTCAGTTTTTTTGGAGGTCAAAAGGTAATCTAAGGTAGTTGGTAAGCCTTGAACACGCATGGAAATTGCATACCATCATTAACAACTTCGTGCATATTTCCCACTCTTATATTTTGCTTGTTAACATGTTTAAATGCGAACTAATGGTATGATTGAGTTTCTGGAGTCATTTAGGACAGGATGGATCCCTTACGTTGAAGCTTCCACGCGCATATAGAAAGATGCCATGTCTAGGGCATGCTGAAGTTCTTCATCATATTCACCATTCCATCGCGTTTTAGGACAAACGAACCCCATATTTGAACTCAGGGACCGTTTTTACATAGACCAGGGCCTTTTTGTTATTCGTCTAACGTCGTTTTGTTGAGTTTTGAGTTTTTGCAGAATGGGAAGGAGAATCCGCAGGTAAATGCATAGCAAAAACCGCGGCTGAATCCTCAGGTCAGGAGGTTGAAGATGAAGACTAGATAGCTGACTTTTTTGACCGGTGTGAGTGGCAATTCTGGGGCACCCTATTCGCTGGTCAACAACGAGGACTTCTCTCTCCTTTTCATTCGCAGGCGCGTGAAGAAGTGGGGTCCAGCTCTGAATTCGTTGACTTTTTCCAACTATTGGTGTATTTAATATTTAAGTTTTTTGAACTATTATACTTATGACTAATCGATATAGCCTGATTGGCAAGGGAGGAAGGGTTGCAGCCGTGATGACCTGGGTTCGAGCCAGGCATGAGACATTATTTTTGTCTAACAAATTCTTTGCAGATTCCATGCATTTCCCACGCGCCTGACTACGTTACACCCTCAGCGTCAATCATTAGATCTTCAACGATTCAGATCCAAGAGTCCAGAAAGCAGCGCTCCATGGTGGACCTTCAAGACTCAGCCTCACTGGATCCAGCGCCTTCAGCCAGGTTCTTTTTATTTTATTTTCTATTTTATTTTGTTTCTTTTTAAAAACCTTTGTTTTCTTTTTCTTTTAAAACCTAAGTCATTTTTTAATTTACCTTTTTAATTAAACTAATTAACTTATTATAATTAATTAAGTTAGATAATTAATTTTAATTTAATTAATTAGGACAGTTAGTTGATTAATTAGGTAAATTAATTAGGTTTTTTTTTTTAACATTTTAAGTTTTTTTGGGTTTATCATTTTTTTTTACTTTATATCCCCAGTGACCCTTAACCTTATTTTTGGGCGAACTTAACATCAATTAATTTTGGGTTTAGGTTTTATTTTTAGGTTTTCGATTTTTAGTTTTAACTGTCTATTTTAGGTTTAATTAATTTTAGGTTTAATAATTTTAATTAATTTTAGGCTAATTATTTTAGGTTTTAATAATAATTATTAATTTTAGGTTTTATCACCAACCTTTGCCCTTAACCCTAAAAAAGAATCATATTTGGTAGGTGTTGCCCATTAACTATAGGTTTAGGTTTTTACCCATAAATCTTTTAGCCACTAATCCTTTTTTGGTTATATTTGTTTTATTTCATTATTATTGCTGTAATGTCTTGCAGGGTTATCATATACTTAATTATTTCTTTTTTTCGCAAGTTTTGCCATATTATGTATCTGCCACAAAGCCATGTAATAGTTTAGGTTTTATTTTTTCTACTTTTTAATTCCGCCTTTATCTTTTCTGCCCACGGGTGTTTATTGTAATAGCGTAGGAATTTATATTCTCTGCCTTTAATTTTTGTATCATACTTAACTGCGTGGTTAGTAATCCTAGGGAGTGCAAGCCTTGTTAAAATGAATTAGCCCACTTATTTACAAGATAAATATCTAAATTTAACCACATGATTGTGCCACACACACACCTTTAGGGTAACCCTTCTTATGCTGCCTGTTGCCTTTTAATTACGTTCAAATAGTCAAGTCCCTCGATTTTGAGGATACCTAAAGCAGATGTTGCCTTTAGTTCAATGAAATCATCCTAAGATTTTGCCCCTCAATGCTGCCTCAGAAATAAGATGATTGTCTCATTGCTAAGGTATCCTCGCCTGTTGCCTGAATGACTATTCTATCCTTCCCTAAAGACTACCTGCCCTCTATATGGTAGGGACAGTTATATGGCGAACGATACTTTTTCTCGATGACCCTTTACATCCAATGAAAGGACTACCTGCCCTCTTTATGGTATGAATAGCCCTTTCCCATTAAAGTTTGAAAGAACAGAAATTTTAAACTTAAGGGTAATTGTTTTTAATTTCTTGCTCCATTCAAATTCAAATTTCAAAATATTTTCCCACTTCTTTTCAAGTAAAATTCAAAAAGACTAGCTTATTTACAAGCTGAAGTTCTTATTCAAAATCCTTATCTTATTCAAACATTTTTTCCCACACTTCAAACATTTTGAAATCAAAGTGAGCTAAGCAATTAAGAGCCCATGGAAAACCATGGATATAAAGGGTGCTTACACCTTCCCTTTGTATAACCTACCCCTCGAACTCAATCTCTTTTAAAAGGTCTTTTTCTGTTCTTTTAGCCTTTCTATATATTGGATAAAATAAAATTTGGTGGCGACTCTTGCTATCCACACATTTCAAAAAGTCAGTTCTCCTACTGTATTACAGACAACAACAAAGAAAAAGTTATTGGCATTGGAAAAGTTGGAACACCACCTTTCACAATTATTTAATATGTACTTTATGTTGAAGGACTAAAGCATAATTTTCTAAGCATAAACCAACTATGTGATAAAGGCTTTAAAATCAGGTTCACCAAAGATGAATGCTTTATTGAAGATTAAGTCACTCATGAGGTAAGACTCAAAGGTAAATGAATCAATAACATTTTTATGATGTCTTTAGATGATTTATCTTGAAAAGTAAAATGTTTCTGATAAACAACAATGACTCATGGCTTTGGCATAAAATACCAGCCAATATTCATTTAGAACATTTATATAAACAATCCAAATGTGATCTAGTCATTGGTTTACCAAAAATAAAATTTATCAAAGATAAATTATGTGATTCTTGTCAAAAAGGGAAACAAACCAAATAAAACTTTCAAACCAAAAAATATGGTATCAACAACAAAGCCACTTCAATTGTTGCACATGGACTTGTTTGGTCCATCAAGAACAAGAAGTTTTTGAAGTAATGTATATGCCTTAGATATTGCTGATGATTTTCTAGATATTCATGGACTTTGTTTCTTGTTTCAAAAAGTGATGCTTTCAAGGCATATTATAAGTATGCAAAACAAGTACAAAATGAAAAATCATTACAGATAACATCAATTTGAAGTGACCATGGTGGAGATTTGAAGAATTTGGTGAAGAACAACTCCACAACAAAATGGAGTGGTGGAAAGAAGGAATCGATCTCTAGTAGAACTTCAAAGAACAATGCTTAGTGATTCAAGTCTACCAAAGTATTTTTAGAGGGGTGGAGTTAGCACGACATGTTATGTAAGTAATTAGGTTATTATAAGACCAATATTGAAAAAGACTCCATATAAACTCTTCAAAGGAAGAAAACCAAATATTTCTCACTTTCATATCTTTGGATGTAAGTGATTTGTCCTCAACAATAACAAAGACAATCTCGATAGGTTGGACAAGAAATCCGATGAAGATATATTTCTAGGTTACTCTCAAACTAGTAAAACTTATAGAATCTATAATAAAAGAACTTTAAATATTTAAGAATTAATGCATGTTTCTTTTGATAAATCTAATGCCTCTAAGGAGGATATAGTTGTTTGTGATGATGATGACATTTTAGAAATGCCTTAGGAAGAAGTTTACTAAGATAACAATGTTGATCAACTAGAAAAACAAAAAGAATCTTCACAACAAGCGACAAATCAAAGTAATATTCCTCAAGAATGGAGAACCCATTGTGATCATCCAATTGAAAAAGTAATTGGTGACATAAGCAAAGGAGTTTCAACAATCCTAATTTGTTGAGATTTGTGACTGATGTGACATGCCCCCAGTGATGGACTAACCTCTCTGGTCGTTTAGTGCCTCTGAGAGATTCTATGAATCGTGACCAGCTTTCCCCCAGTAGATGGGATGATAATGTGTCATGCCCTTTGTATAAACAAGCTTTTAGCTGATCGAGTCATGCATGCGAGACGTCTCTGCAATTTTATCTGTCGGGAGGACTTTTAGTCATTAGTCATGCCCCATGTGGATTCTTCCTGATGCCAAACATTTGAACTTATGTAGACAAAATCATTTTATAATGACACTCATGTGAATGCAATGCATATGTC
Organism: Vicia villosa; assembly: GCF_029867415.1. Classification (NCBI taxonomy): domain Eukaryota; kingdom Viridiplantae; phylum Streptophyta; class Magnoliopsida; order Fabales; family Fabaceae; genus Vicia; species Vicia villosa. The sequence goes on along the minus strand of NC_081181.1, from coordinate 42,795,865 downwards.
TGTCTTGAAGTTTTAAAAACGTTTTTTTAGTAAAACAAAAGATGTAAGAAAGCAATATTTGGAAAAACATGATATCAACCCAGGATTTATGGTAAACCTTAAGGAGTCAGGATACCTTTGGTAACAATACGCTTTCGAACTAACCATGCTTCAGTTAGGACTTTCAAGGGTTGTAACGTGGCTTGGTTCACGGTTTAAGAAACAAAGGATAATGGCTCAAAGTTTATTTGTACCCATCCCAATCTTCGTGATGTTCTTTGATCCTATGCTCAGTTAACTTTGCATTTAAGTTCTAGCAGGTTTTGAAGTCGTAACATTGACGTTTGATGATGGTTGAAGCACCGAAAGTTTATTTGAAAAGACAGTCATCCTTTTTGTAATTATTTTTCTTTTGTCGAGGATTTGTAGTGACCTCCTTTTTGAATTTATTATCCCTAACTTTTGCCTCAACTGTTTATTTTGAGATTACAGTCAGCGGGATGTCTCCATTTTCGGTAAGTCTCCTTCATAGGTTTTGACTTAGCAGTTTTTTCTTTTTGGTGGATGTTGACTGCATGACTTATTGGTTGCGGAAACCCATCATTATTTGTGTAAACAACATCTAGTATAATTAATTTAGCTGAGTAACTACCCTGTCCCAGGTTATGATTAAAGGGTTTCAATTTAGACGTGAAAAAAACTCCTACACCTTAGGCTCAAAGGGGTTGACGAGGGATTAACATCCTTATATCTCCACTGTTTAGGAATCGAAACAATGCATGTATATCGTCAGCATAGTCTGTTCGAAAGCATATTGTATGAGGTTGCAGTATCATTTTCGTCATCCTCCCTCAAAAGGTTCACAGCTTTAGCGAGAGTTAAATATAATAAAGAAAACCAAGTAAAAACAAAGTTTAATATAGCAATAGGAGGAGAACTAAGTCAAGACAAACGTATGCAATGTGTCATACCCCAAAATCTACCCGATATAATGCACATCTGTTGATTTATTAAGGGTGTTAAAAACTAAGAGCCATAGGTTTAATATATCCATTGTTAAACTCGATCTCTTATAAAACTCCGTCATAAATCAGTCAAAATGAAATAAGAGTGTAAATAGCAAATCTTCCTAAATAATACTAGGCCCATTCACATTCTTTAAAGACTTTTATAAATACTAATTTTTTCTAAAAAAAAAAAACAAGTAAATATTTATTTAAAGTTTTTTTAAATTAATATGTTAATATTATTAACCATTTTTAAGGTTTCCATATTGATTTTAACACTTTTATTTATCTTTCTTTCAATATTATTACTAATTCTGTTGCTAATTATTGTTATTAATATTAAATTAATTATTATTAGTATTTAATTAATATTAATACTAATTTAATTATTATTAGTTCTTAGTTAACATTGGTAGTTGTTTTAAACGTTATTGTTAATTAAGGTTATTATCACTCATTTGGTTAATTAAGTATTTGATTTAAGTTTAATTAGTTTTCGCTGAGTGGGTTGGTTATAGGACTGGGCCAATAGGATGGATAGTGGGCCAGGTCGTATGGAACAGGGGTAGTGGACCGGGTCAAACCCGACCCGAGTCCTGTTCATCATCTCCCACCTTTCCCCAATCTGCAGCGCCGCTACAGCCACGCAAACCCTAGCTCCAATTTCTTCGCCCAGGCCCATAGATTAGTGAATCAAAACGCAAGAGGAGAATCAAATCGTAAACAGAAGAAAATCTAATCCTAACAAAACTAAATCTAAATCAAATCGAATCTGAAACATAAACCGAAATCAATGAAAATATTTTATTATACATGGAATCAATTACAAACAGATCAATACGAATCAAATCCGGAATTGATAACAAACCTATCTAAATCTAATCTTCCTAAAACTAAAAAACCCTAAGGTTATAAAAGAAATAGAAGAAGAAGTGAGGGAGGAGGTTGGAATTTTCTGGAGATTGAAGGCCGCCGCGAACGCCACAAACCCTAAGATTTTCGCCTTCGGACCTGCAAACAGAAGGAGAGAAAGAGAGGGATTAGAAATCGGAGTAGACCGGAGAAAATCAACACGAGTATTCACAGCCAAAATGGTAAGACATCTTCGCACTTAGCTTTGAAATAACCGATGCATGTTGTTGTGTTTCGATTGTGGGGATTTCGTTTTGGGTTAGGGTTCATAAATTGCTATGCTTAGGGTCAGGGTAGAGGTTGGATTGTTGGGGTTTCTGGGTTTGATTGATGAAGGGGAGAGATGAAGAATGTAACACCCCAATTCTACCCAAAGCATTTAGGCAAGAAAATATCAGAGTATTTAAAATTTCATACAACACAATTAGGATGTTACACTAAGTAACCAAACAAACACCTTGAAAACAAACGGACATCACCGATGTCAAAAGCATACACACCTGCCAATAACATGATACATAACACACGGAAGATATGAACATATATATATATATATATATATATATACGTATAGCTCTCACTCTCAAAGAGGAGTTTTCCAAAATAAAGTGTTTACAATATACAATGGCACGTTATCACATATACATGTTCAAAAGAGTCATATACAAATAAATAACAACAGACTCCCGACTACCCAGTGTTACATATCAGAGCGACCGACAAGACCAACTGGAGAACTACCTCTTCCAAAAGACTTCCAAAGCGGCTAATCTGCAGGATGCCACTCAAGCATCAAATCAGCAGAAGGGTGAGAATATAATTCATAATGAAAGCATGACAATTATAGTAATGCCAACAAGTATCATCAAGAATCATAAAACAAAGTAATCCACTCATTCAACCACAATCAATATATGAGTAATGTGACACATGAATGCTAACATAAATTATATAGACAGACAATGATGAATGAGACTCGACTATGCATATGCATGTGGTACCAAATCCGGAGTAAAACTCCTCCTTGTCATTATGACAAATACACCTTTGCCGAGCATTATGCTGGGACTTCTTTCCCTCAGGAAAATACACCTTTGTCGAGCAGTAAGCTATGACTAAAGGTCATCGAGCATTTAGCCCCCACTGATGACCTCTTGCCACTCGGGCAAATACACCTTTTTACCGAGCATTAAGCCCCCACTGGTAATAATTGCCAATTCAGGCCACCTGTTAATAGCATTCCGCCATTAACGTAATGAAATGTTATGCTGTGCAAATATATGACTCTATTACACGACAACAACATCATCAACAATATAACACGGTCACATACCCACGTTACACCGTTTATATTCTATCCAAAAGGATACATCACCAATTAATAACATCGTTATCAATTACATCACACCATAATTACCACACAGGCATTAATAAGCACACAGCACACATTCACCGTTCAAACATACTGGCCACATCGGCATAGATGAACGTATAACACACTTATACACATCAAATTAATATTGGCCATCGGCCCACAACTTCATCAATACATAACACATATGAACATGATCTCATGTTATCGACAACTAATCACATACCTCGTACCAATACGATAACATTCACACAACACATCATCATCAATTACAACCAAGCACTATGATTATTTACCAATCATATCGCGCATATAAACAATTATGTGTTTTCATCAACAACACCTCATAACCAATTAATAACAAGCTAACCAAGCCTATACTATCATATAGAACATCCAACTAGCTTCCTAACACTTCGAACGGCGTACGAAACGGAGCTACGGATGAAAGTTACAAGGTTTCAAAGTTTGGATAATTGAACATACTACACAACTCATCACTTGATCCTAATAAAAATAATGGGATACTACATCCTATGAATCATTTAATTAGATAATAATATAGGTTATTGCGTTAGCTTTCCGACGCTTCGAACGGCGACAAAATCGGAGTTACGGTTCAAGAGTTATGAAGTTTCAAAGTTTTGGAAAAACAGAAAAAGCTGTCATCCGCTTCAGCTCCGCTCAGCGGACCTTCGCAGAGAATTTTCTGCAACAGAACCTCCGCTCAGCGGACCCACCTCCGCTCAGCGGACCTGCGTAAACCCAGAAAAAACCAGAACGCACCAGAACTGTTCCAAGCCCCTTATACCCACTAAAACCACTCCCAAACATCATTATAACACCAATACAACACATACAAACCATAGAAACAACCTAACATCAAACTTTTCATGGTTGATTCATCAATCTATCTCAAAACCTAACTTTTATCCAAACTCAATCAAGCCATAGAAATGGAAAAGAAAGCATGATCAATGAAGGTATCTATCATCATACACACCACAAAATCATGTTTATAACTTCTAAACTCACAAAACTCACAATCCACCATTGTTGGTCAAGCATAGAAATAAACAAGAACAAGAACAAGAACAAGACTATAAGAATCATACATCCAAGATAAATTAGATTCACCCCCTTACCTTGTTATTGTGACGATCGGCAATCGATTCGGTTGAGAATCCTCCACTTTCTCTTGTTTTTCCTCTTTGCGCTTCTTCCTCCTCTCTTCTCTTTCTTTCTTTCCTTTTTCTTTCCATCCTCTTTCCTTTCTCACAAATATCTCCTTCTTATAAGGAAAATATTTATCCCGCGGAAATGACCAAAATGCCCCTACGCTCAAATATCGTTCAAACGCCCCAAAACGCGGAATATTACCTTACTAATATTTCTAGTACCAAAAATATGAAAACCTTCAATTAAATATTAGTCCGCCATCCCGAACTAATACCGACTGAAACGACTCCAAAAACGGTAAAATTCCAATAAATGTCACAAACGTCCAAATTAAGCATATACTTATTTTCCGGGCGTTACAACTCTCCCCCACTTAGAAGATTTCCTTCCTCGGAAATATCCCAAACGCAAACAAACTTGGATACGCTTTTGTATCCGACTAACCAACTATCAAGCCACGAAAGCAACGACACAATCAGCGCCAAACAACGAATTACTCTAGCTAAAAGCAAAACAACCAAAACACAACAATGGCAACGAGATGCAATGCCCATACAATGCACTCATCGACTAACACCAAAACACAAGAAATAACCAAGACACAGACAACAACCCGGTCGCACAACATCCAAATAACCATGCCAAGACATAGCAGTCAAACATGTAACCAAAACATCTGGTGGTCTTATAATTCCTACCACATCCACTGTCCATAATTTGAACTCTAACAATTCATACACATACGAACCGCGTCATTTCACGCTCCCGATGCGCACTCTGATTTCCCACAACAAACAGATTTACCAATTCCATAACCATCTTCCAGCTCCTTCTAGTATTCACCAGAAATCATTTTTCTCTCTTAACATACTCAACCTCTTAATCTACTGTGTCAGCTTGCACACCAGACAAAAGTCTTTGTATTATCCAATCAAAGGCAAAAGCTAATCCAAACACATACTTGTTTCACAACACAAGCCCTCATAGATCCTTAACTGACCAAACCATCCTCTCAGTCTGACCATCCGTTTGAGGATGATACGCCAAATTCAAACGCAACTTCGTACCCAAAGTACCTTGTGAACCCTCTCAAAATTTCAAAAATAAACCTCGGATCTCAATCTGAACAATACATTTCGAAACACCATGCAAACAAACAAACCAACAAACATCTTTATCAACATACCACTCGCCAGTACTCCCATCGGTTAATCCATTCTTATCGAAATAACATGAGCAGATTTCGTCAATATATCCACAATGACCCAAATCGCCTCACAATTACTCAACGTCCTCGGCAAACCAGAAACAAAATCCATATAAATGCTATTCCACTTCTACTCAGGAATGGATAACAGTTACATCAAACTAGACGACTCCTAACAAGTCAAACACAAATAAACAAATCCCTTCATATCCTTCTTCATTACCTTGTCACTAAAAATGACCTTCTCAAATCTTGATACCTCTTAGTAGCATCAGGATGAATACTCAAATTACTATGACGCACTTCATCCAAAGTCCTCTTTTCAAATCCGAACATTAGGAATACAAACTTGATCATGACATCCCTTGACATTGCTCTTATCAATCCGAAGATCACCATCTTTATCTTTGACTAATAAATGTCATCTTATCAACCCATTCAAATCTGATTTCCGACCTTTTCTAATCTCATCAAGAATACCATAAGTAAGCTTTCACATATGAAGCTCAACACTTGAAGAAGTCGCTTTACGAACCAAACTCAAATCTCACAACTGTTTCAACAATCACAATACTCGAATCATCAACATAGACGTATGCAATGGTTTCTCATATTCAACTCGTCTTGATCAAATGAATACTTCAAACTCTTGTAGTCACTTACACACACAAATCTCGATCCGAATAATTAGTGCCTTCAAATTTCCCAAACAGAAATAACAACTGCCAACTCTAAATCTTGTGACAGATAAATCCTTTCAAAAATCTTAACATGCATAAAAGCATAAACCTCCACTTACCCCCTGAACATTCACTTCACTCAACCAAAAACTCATACAAGGAAACTTTGCAAACAACTTCTTCCCAGCACGGACAAAACAATTCTCAAATACTTAGCATGATCATCTGCACACTGATGATACCTAAACCTCAAATCAAACTTGCAAAACAAACAAGCTCAAACCAACTCGATCCATCAAAATATACATCCTCGAAAGTGGATACTTTTCCTTAATTGTAACTTTTCTCAATTGTCTAAAATCGACACAAAGCCTCATAGAACCTTCCTTCTTAACCAACAAAACACATGCACCCTACGGCGACACACTCGAACGAACAAACCTCTTCTCAGGAAATCCTTAAGTCGACTCCTCAACTCTTCCAACTCAGAAGTTGGCATCCGACACGGAATCCTCGACACAACAATATTTCTAGGAACTAAATCCGTCAAAACAGAACTCCAAGACAGAATTCCTCTTTTCGACGATGAATCAATTAATCCTTCAAGAAACACTTATACGAATGCACAACTATCCGCAATTCCCACAATTTCTCTTTCTCAAGGACATCCAAAGTCGTCGACAACATAAACAACGTCGTACCACCCAGCACCGACTCATTCACTTCCAATATTATCAAACTAGCCAGATAAGCCTATCACGTCCAATACGATTCCGTCTACTATCAACAAGAGATTAAGGGTGATCAAGTCCTCAATTTGTCAATAGGTAGCCGGCAATCATAATAGAGTATAAACTATCAGTACCAACATTAATAATATTCTTTTCCAACTTTTGCTCGTAGCACATAAGCACTATGATTCCATAATTCACAAATCTCTCAAGATCATCTGAACCAGCTAACACCGACGTCTTGTAGCTACGTACCAAAACACTTCTAACAATATCTCAAAACAAAATACCTGAGATCCTACTCATCTCTTCGTACTCCTAATTCTTACTCGAGTTCCAAAACGTTTCCAACAACCTCAATAACTCCTACAACAAAGTCTACCACAATAATTTCCTTAGTCATTGATCCAACAACGACACCTCACACAAGGCTACTCAAACAACAACTTCATAGTCCATCAGTAGCGTTAGAGCATCACAACTTTCTAAATTCCATTCCTTAGAAATAACCAAAATATACTCCGAGACACTCCAACTTGATTAACAACCAAAGTCTTAAGTCCAAGTCGTCTTCACTTCAGAAAACAACAAATTCCAACAACACTAGTACTGCTGCCCTCAGTAGCATACTAACATCTTGCAACTGAAACATATCCGAGAAGCATATCTTCTCCCCCACTTAGCTTCAAACCATTTCTGCATACAACCGGCTAGAGGCACAACAAGTACTGACAGCGCTCCACACACTTATCACATACTGAGGAATTAAACAACATTAGACAACACTGGCCGGACAGACCAACCTGCTCTGATACCACTAATGTAACACCCCAATTCTACCCAAAGCATTTAGGCAAGAAAATATCAGAGTATTTAAAATTTCATACAACACAATTAGGATGTTACACTAAGTAACCAAACAAACACCTTGAAAACAAACGGACATCACCGATGTCAAAAGCATACACACCTGCCAATAACATGATACATAACACACGGAAGATATGAACATATATATATACGTATAGCTCTCACTCTCAAAGAGGAGTTTACCAAAATAAAGTGTTTACAATATACAATGGCACGTTATCACATATACATGTTCAAAAGAGTCATATACAAATAAATAACAACGGACTCCCGACTACCCAGTGTTACATATCAGAGCGACCGACAAGACCAACTGGAGAACTACCTCTTCCAAAAGACTTCCAAAGCGGCTAATCTGCAGGATGCCACTCAAGCATCAAATCAGCAGAAGGGTGAGAATATAATTCATAATGAAAGCATGACAATTATAGTAATGCCAACAAGTATCATCAAGAATCATAAAACAAAGTAATCCACTCATTCAACCACAATCAATATATGAGTAATGTGACACATGAATGCTAACATAAATTATATAGACAGACAATGATGAATGAGACTCGACTATGCATATGCATGTGGTACCAAATCCGGAGTAAAACTCCTCCTTGTCATTATGACAAATACACCTTTGCCGAGCATTATGCTGGGACTTCTTTCCCTCAGGAAAATACACCTTTGTCGAGCAGTAAGCTACGACTAAATGTCATCGAGCATTTAGCCCCCACTGATGACCTCTTGCCACTCGGGAAAATACACCTTTTTACCGAGCATTAAGCCCCCACTGGTAATAATTGCCAATTCAGGCCACCTGTTAATAGCATTCCGCCATTAACGTAATGAAATGTTATGCTGTGCAAATATATGACTCTATTACACGACAACAACATCATCAACAATATAACACGGTCACATACCCACGTTACACCGTTTATATTCTATCCAAAAGGATACATCACCAATTAATAACATCGTTATCAATTACATCACACCATAATTACCACACAGGCATTAATAAGCACACAGCACACATTCACCGTTCAAACATACTGGCCACATCGGCATAGATGAACGTATAACACACTTATACACATCAAATTAATATTGGCCATCGGCCCACAACTTCATCAATACATAACACATATGAACATGATCTCATGTTATCGACAACTAATCACATACCTCGTACCAATACGATAACATTCACACAACACATCATCATCAATTACAACCAAGCACTATGATTATTTACCAATCATATCGCGCATATAAACAATTATGTGTTTTCATCAACAACACCTCATAACCAATTAATAACAAGCTAACCAAGCCTATACTATCATATATAACATCCAACTAGCTTCCTAACACTTCGAACGGCGTACGAAACGGAGCTACGGATCAAAGTTACAAGGTTTCAAAGTTTGGATAATTGAACATACTACACAACTCATCACTTGATCCTAATAAAAATAACGGGATACTACATCTTATGAATCATTTAATTAGATATTAATATAGGTTATTGCGTTAGCTTTCCGACGCTTCGAACGGCGACAAAATCGGAGTTACGGTTCAAGAGTTATGAAGTTTCAAAGTTTTGGAAAAACAGAAAAAGCTGTCATCCGCTTCAGCTCCGCTCAACGGACCTTCGCAGAGAATTTTCTGCAACAGAACCTCCGCTCAGCGGACCTTCGCAGAGAATTTTCTGCAACAGAACCTCCGCTCAGCGGACCCACCTCCGCTCAGTGGACCTGCGTAAACCCAGAAAAAACCAGAACGCACCAGAACTGTTCCAAGCCCCTTATACCCACTAAAACCACTCCCAAACATCATTATAACACCAATACAACACATACAAACCATAGAAACAACCTAACATCAAACTTTTCATGGTTGATTCATCAATCTATCTCAAAACCTAACTTTTATCCAAACTCAATCAAGCCATAGAAATGGAAAAGAAAGCATGATCAATGAAGGTATCTATCATCATACTACACATACACACCACAAAATCATGTTTATAACTTCTAAACTCACAAAACTCACAATCCACCATTGTTGGTCAAGCATAGAAATAAACAATAACAAGAACAAGAACAAGACTATAAGAATCATATATCCAAGATAAATTAGATTCACCCCCTTACCTTGCTATTGTGACGATCGGCAATCGATTCAGTTGAGAATCCTCCACTTTCTCTTGTATTTCCTCTTTGCTCTTCTTCTTCCTCTCTTCTCATTCTTTCTTTCCTTTTTCTTTCCATCCTCTTTCCTTTCTCACAAATATCTCCTTCTTATAAGGAAAATATTTATCCCGCGGAAATGACCAAAATGCCCCTACGCTCAAATATCGTTCAAACGCCCCAAAACGCGGAATATTACCTTACTAATATTTCTAGTACCAAAAATATGAAAACCTTCAATTAAATATTAGTCCGCCATCCCGAACTAATACCGACTGAAACGACTCCAAAAACGGTAAAATTCCAATAAACGTCACAAACGTCCAAATTAAGCATATACTTATTTTCCGGGCATTACAAAGAAGATGAAGACCATGGAGATCTTCACCGATTTCTAGGTTTTACGGTGGGGATTTGGGTGGATTACACCGGGTTCAAGGGCGATTCACGGTGGGTTTCCTGGGTTTATGTGGTTGTTGTTTGGTGAAAGAAGAAGGGAGATGGCGGAGAAATGAAAAAGAGAGAGAAGGAGAGTTTAGAGAGAGAAAGGAACGAGAGAAATGAGAAGGGGGAGGGAAATAGTCAAGTGATAATCTCACCCCTGTCTCGATGAATGACGAGCACGTGGCCTCTCCATGGCCACATATTGACACCTGCAAACATGATTCGCTGCGTGTACCAGTCCCGTGCACCCTCAGTCAACCACGCATGCAGACCATTCGATTAGAAGATTCTAGATCTACGTCTACAAATCATGATCTTGTGGGCCATTGGATTTGAAATGAACAGATGAGATCTTAGAGGCGTACCGTAGGTCCGTGAGCACACCCACAGAGAGTTCAAACGGACCTTGAGTCCATTGGGCTGGGCTAAGCGCTAATAACACCCCCCAAGTTTACTACCTTAATGCAACATACACCCCTGCAATAAAAAATAGTAAAATTAATTAATTAATTTTGTAAATTTCTAATTATTTAATTGTTTGTTATTTTGATAATTTAATTTAATTTTCTCCTCGAACCGACTATATCTATTAGTCGCAAGTCGACGAGAAATAATTTTTATTCAATTAACTTGTTTATTGATAATTCAAATAACTCTCGAGTAATTCTCTCCTCGACCCGACTAAATCCATTAGTCGCATTAGACGAGAGATAAAAAAAAATTTAAAACATATTTAATTTGCTGCCCGCGATGATCAATCTATCGATCTGAGTAACCAGCAATGTCCCATTAATCCGTTAGCTATATTGACCAAATCTATTGGTCATCGCATCTAACGGTGCCATATCAAATCAGGGTTGTACGCCCAAAACATCCAAACACACTAAACCACGACACTACGGATTTTTATCCTTTTCAATCAGGCAATTCAAAATGTTTTTCAAATCATAACTACCAAAACTACGACAGGCCATTCAAAAAGCCTTCAAACACTTTCATAGTCAAATTCTAAGGCGTACAACCCTGTGCCCGAACTACGTTGACTCTGATTCTCCATAAGGAGATACGTAGGCACTTGGTAACAAGGCGAGTCTCCCCCCCCCTATAATTTCAATTCATCTTTAAATCTTAATTTTTACCCTTTTCATTTCATTAGCTATAAACCATGAATATTGCCATAAACCTTGAACGTTATAATGCAGCCTTTAGGAAAGGGTTGAGGGTGCCTAACACCTTCCCTCGACCTGATTATAATAATCTTACCCCGATCTCTTAACTGTGTAAGGTTTCCTATTCGCCTTGGTAGAATAGGTGGCGACTCTAAAGCTTAATTTTTAGGGCAGGTTGCTACAGCTGACGACTCTGCTGGGGACACACTTAATGGTGAATTATTAGGCTCCTATAGGTTTTGACAGGGTTTAGGTTTTTGGCAAACTTCTTAGGTTTTTGGCGAACTTTTTTAGGGTTTGGCAAATTTGCCAAAATTAGGGTTTGGTTTAGGATTTAGGCTTTCCTTTTTTTATTAAATATTTAAATTTTTATTTATTTATTTATTCATCTGCAATTTATTCATTCATTTACCACAACTTAATTCATTTACGCTCAGTTTAATTAAATATTTTTATATTTGTTATTTTATTGCATTCTTGGGATATATAAATTGCAGTTAAACCTAAGCGTGGGAATTATATTTAAGACTAGAAGGGAATTACATCACCTACGAGTCTTATTATAATTCCACTCAGAGTGGGTTGAATATCCGGAAATGTCTGATACAAAGCTTGACTTTGATGAGGGCAGGACTTGGTATTTGGCTGATCTCTCTGGGAACCTACCCCTAAAATTCGAACCTCATGGATCAAATGAGTTGTTCTAAAATCCAAAGAGACAAAAAGTCTCGGCGGCTACGAACGACCCCATGAGACCTTCTAGAACATACCAATGGGAAGGGTAGGCACCCTAAGCTGTTACGTCGAACCTATGAACCTAGGGCTTATGTGCTTACGTGCTTATTATATATGCAATTTATGTACTGCGAATGTCTTGCGTTTAATTTTTGCAGGTATTCCTACGTGTTCCCTGGCCTGCAAGAACTTCATTTCTAAGACCATGTCCTTACCACGAAGGACACCTCCTTTTACGCACGTTGATTGACTTCTCGATAGTAATGAGACTTAGTGACTGTCATGAACAGTCACCCCGCGCCTGCATTTATGCACCCCTAGCCTGTAGGGATTTTCTGCTCATATCTCTGTATTCTTACAACTACGTGTCCTTCCCACGAAGGACATCTTCGTTTACGCACGTCAATTGGCCTCTCGATGGCCATGCGATCTGGTGATTGTCTTGAACGGTCACCCCGTGCTTACACCTACGCATTCCCTAGCCTGTAGGGATTCCATTTCTAAAGAACACATCCTTCGTACGAAGGACATCTTCGTAAGCATACGTCGATTGGCCTCTCGATGGCCATGAGATCCAGTGACTGTCTTGACCGGGCACCCCGTGCTTACTCCTACGTACTCCCTAGCCTATAGGGACTTCCTTTTCTCGTCCATATGTTTTTACAATGACGTGGCCTTCCCACGAAGGACATTTTCGTTTACAATGACGTGGCCTTCCCACGAAGGACATTTTCGTTTACGCACGAAGGACTTGGCCTTCCTTTTCTAGTGACTATCTCGAACGGTCACCCCGTGCTTGCTCCCGCGTACCCTCCAACTTGTAGGGTTTTGGATTTTCATCTTTCATCCCTAGCCTGTAGGGATTTCACTTCGTCAATATCGTCCTGAGATAGGTTGTGTTCCGTATAGAGAACCTTCCCACGAGGGACAACTTCATTGGTACACGTCGATTGGCCTCTCGATGGCCATGAGACTTGGTGACTGTCTTGAACGGTCACCAGCCGCTACCTTCTGCGTACTCCCTAATCTAAGGGATTTCCCTTAGCGTGTCATAACATTTATCCTGTAAATATTCCACGAGGATCTAATGTCGCCTCTAAGGCTATCCCTAGGATTACATGTCACCCGTCTGCATTGCATACAAGAAGTTAGGATACGAGGAGTCTTTCGCATACGCATGCATTTGCATTTTCATGCATTCATACATTTACATTTGCATTTTCATGCATTCATACATTTACATTTGCATATCTATCTTCGCCTGTATTCGTACTTACCACGCTAGCCGATTTCCCGAGACCCACGAAAAATCAAAAGGATCATAGACTATGGAGAAAGGAGGATAAGTTATTGAGAATGATCTCAGTCTTACTAAGAAAAAGAGGATGCCTTTCATCATGCCAACCGCATGTCCATGCCTTTCCGTAACGGGTTTGTAAATACAATAAAGGTTGTCATCGAGCTAGGATCAGTTCAACAAAGAAGTTCCCTCATAGATACACTCAAGATATATCTAGCCATAAGGGGGTTCATCTATGAACATAGAAAAACTTACAAGGACGCTCTACGATAACCTGGGGGCAAGGATTAGTCCAACTGGGGAAATTACCTGTACGGAGATGCATAACTACGATGGAGGTAAGGCGACATATGTTGACTCCACACCAAGGGGCAAAAGGGTCATAGGCTGTCTTTATCAACCTATAAACCCTGAAAGTTACGAATGGTGTGATACTATCCTTAGGAAAAGAAAAAGAGGTTCAGTCAAAGGAAACTCGTGAAGTTCCGATACGACGAAAACCCACCGCTAACAATTCATTCCCGACAGGTTTGACGTGCCCAAGGAAAATTCGAGGTTACCCTATACTTCTATAAGTCCGTGAACTAAGGAGTAAGATAAGGTCAATGGATTTACAAAGGAGATTGTCCCTAAGATTAATAGGTGCCCATCATGTCAAAATTTCAACCCTTACGATCGCTAAGTGTTACTCAGGATAAAAGTTGTACCTTTGGGTTAGCAATTCTAATGGGATGACCATGCAGGTTTTGGAATCAATTCATTTGATTCATTTCGCTCACTATTACGACTTTCCAAGTTTTAGGATTATTAACAAACTTAAGGGAGAATGAAGAATACAAATAACTGAATCCCGCTAAACGTATGCTTTCGAGGTAAGACCGAACCGACGATGTACAGGCATTGTTTCAGTTCCCCAAACAGTGGAGATATAAGGATGTTAATCCCTCGTTACCCCCTCGAGCCAGGAGTTGGAGTTTGTTTCTACTTTTCAAATAAACCTTGATTTTAACCAGGGGCAGGGTAGATTTCAATTAATTCAATGGTGTATTTTGGTTGTCAAGAGAATTGGTCAATCCAAGCAAGGTTAAAGCAAAGGTTCAAGCATAAGGACCAAGCAAAGCAAAGGATCAAGCAAAGGTTTAAGCACATCTTGTTCCTCGTATTCATAAAAAAAAATGAGGAAGCAATGGAGATAACATTCACAACCTCTTCTTCCTCAATATATCATTCAAGATCGAGGACATATCAAAGACGAAGCTTGCAAATCAAAATCGACATGGCAGTCACAACATTGCATATCTAAGGATCAAATCTCAAAAGGAGCTTTCAAAAAGAAAAACGCCCGCTAAGTCAAAATGGAAAATTTCATGAAAGAAAAACAAAAACGACTTAGGCAAAAATTAGGGCATCCCGATGGGTCAAATTCAAAAGAATTGGCTCATGCAAAAATAAGGGATAAAAACAAAGGCAAAAAAAACAGCAAAGGATAATCCTGTGACTGCTAAAACATCGGAGCTTCCCGTTAATGCTTGGATCTTTACAACATTTTTATCGGTGCTTGGATCTCTACTAAAGGCTTCTGCTTAGCATCAAAACTGATTCTCTTACAAAAAAAGCATAATCATTGGATTAGGCGAATTTTTAGGATTTGGAGAACATCAAGGAGAAAGGGGTGGGATAATTAAAACTTTGAGCCTTATATCCATTGTTTCTTAAAACATGAACCAGGCCAAGTTACAACATTTAAAAGTCCTAATTGAGGCAAGGTTAACCACGAAATCATATTAAGCAGGATTTTGTTATACTGACTCCTATGTTTGTTAAAACTATTTCTAACCATTGCGCTTCTTCAAGCATCCATTTCTAATCATCCAGTCCTAATTCATAACGGACTTCGATTTCAAAACTTGCATACGCATCGCATTGGAGTTACTTTTCAAAGGATGCAACGCCATCTACGAACATACATTTAGCATCGAGGAGATCTCGAGATTGGGTTAATCAAAGGCGATCATTGCTAATAAAGATCCCTGAACCGGGGGAACCACATCTAGGGGGTTCTCCTAAACAGGGGCAAAATATAGAGGATTATAGGTGGCATACAATCAAGAAGCCTATTTATCTGAGGCATATCTTTCAAGAATTCAAACACTGGGGCAGTGCATATCAGGTTCGTGGCATGACATGGTAATATTCGAGTTCCCTCTAAGGATATTTCCTTCAAGTCAAATGGTGCGTCTCTCAAGATTTCTGATATTGAGGAAATCACGATAGTATCACACAAGGAGCATTGCTCCGTAATTGGCCTTCCTACGCCTGCATTATTTACGACCTACAATGCGGGATCGTCGTACATACATAATTCTCATTTATTTTGAGAATCTCATTTCATGACACATGCATCATAACATTGCATGAAATCAAAATTTGCCTTTTTAGGTCACTCCAGAGACAAAAGGATATTATCATCCAAATACGGCGCAAATACGATCGTTTCAACGATTTAATCTTAACAATTTTGATGCTGCATTCCGAGCCTTTCTTCAAAGGCAATTCAGAAACAATCAAAGAATATTTTACCTTTCAAGGTAGTCTTCTCCAAAACTCTTATCAACCTTTCTAGGTAGTCTTCGCCAAGACCTTTCTTATCCTCTCTAGGAGTCCTTCTATGTCAGTCTTGTTTAAGACATATCTAGTTTAACCTTTTAGTCTTGTTTAAGACGTATCATATCCTTTCCAGGAATCTTTTTAGGCCAGTCTTGTGTAAGATGTTTCATATCTTTTTTAGGAGCCTTTCTAGGTAATCTTGTTTAAGACGTCTCATATCTTTTTAGAAGCCTCTCTAGTAATCTTGTTTAAGATGTTTCATATCTTTTTAGAAGCCTTTCTAGGTAATCTTGTTTAATACGTTTCATCTCTTTTTAGAAGCCTCTCTAGGTAATCTTGTTTAAGACGTATCATATCCTTTCCAGGAATCTTTTTAGGCCAATCTTGTTTAAGATGTTTCATATCTTTTTAGAAGCCTTTCTAGGTAATCTTGTTTAAGACGTTTCATATCTTTTTAGAAGCCTCTCTAGGTAATCTTGTTTAAGACGTATCATATCCTTTCCAGGAATCTTTTTAGGCCAGTCTTGTGTAAGACGTTTCATATCTTTTTAGGAGCCTTTCTAGGTAATCGTGTTTAAGACGTGTCATATTCTTTTTAGAAGCCTCTCTAGGTAATCTTGTTTAAAATGTTTCATATCCTTTATAGGAACCTGTCAAGGTTGTCTTGTTTAAGACGTTTCATATCTTCTTTTAGGAGCCTTTCTAGGTAGTCTTGTTTAAGACATATCTCAACCTCTTTAGGTAATATTCTTCAAATATTTATCCAATCTTCTCTAAGACGTATCTGAGCCTTTCTAGGTAATCTTGTTTAAGAAGTTTCATATCTTTTTTAGGAGCCTTTCTAGGTAATCTTGTTTAAAACGTTTTAGGAGCCTTTTCTGGGTAATCTTGTTTAGACCATATCTCAATTTCTTTAGGTAAGATTCTTCTAATCTTTTCTAAAAGACATATCTTGCTCTTTCAAAGAGTTTCCTCAGTCAGTCTTCTCTAAGACAATTCTTCCCGAGCTTTGTTTGAAGCCTAATCTCTGTCACATCTGTCAATGATCCACCCTGTTCAGGAAACCTCTTCAGGTAGTCTTATGTAAGACATTACTTCATCTCTCCTCAAACACAATCCGAACTAGGATTCACAAACATCCCAAAAGGGTTAAACGAATTCAATGGGTGATAAGGAGATAAGACGTTGGAGTTATCATACATACATATTCATGTGCATACACAGAACATTTACATGCATAAGCATTCATACATGTACATTGTATAAACAACAGGATCATATGCATACATAAGATGCATACGCATTTAAAAAAAAAATCACAGGTAAACTTGTTAGAACTATAGCAAGTTATCCTTTTGGGCTGTACAAACTAGAGAAATTTACTAAGAGGGGTTCACAAACTACGCAAGCTTGCTAGCAATATAGCAAGCTGATCACACAACTGACGGCAAGTCCTCGCTATGTAAGACTCAGGCTTTGGCAGGACAACTCTTAGCTCACACTCAAACACAAGGAAAATTTAGGGGTCTTCCATTATTTAAAAACTCTTCGATCCGAAAAGCGTGAGACCTGCGTATTCTCACGC
The DNA here is from genome assembly GCF_029867415.1 of Vicia villosa. NCBI lineage: Eukaryota > Viridiplantae > Streptophyta > Magnoliopsida > Fabales > Fabaceae > Vicia > Vicia villosa. The sequence continues at coordinate 42,777,899 of NC_081181.1, read as the reverse complement.
CATTCAATCCAAGGTAATTAAATAGGGGCAACTGTCATACCCCAAAATTTACCCGATATAATGCACATCTGTTGATTTATTAAGGGTGTTAAAAACTAAGAGCCATAGGTTTAATATATCCATTGTTAAACTCGATCTCTTATAAAACACCGTCATAAATCAGTCAAAATGAAATAAGAGTGTAAATAGCAAATCTTCCTAAATAATACTAGGCCCATTCACATTCTTTAAAGCCTTTTATAAATACTAATTTTTTCTAACAAAAAAAAAAAAACAAGTAAATATTTATTTAAAGTTTTTTTAAATTAATATGTTAATATTATTAACCATTTTTAAGGTTTCCATATTGATTTTAACACTTTTATTTATCTTTCTTTCAATATTATTACTAATTCTGTTGCTAATTATTGTTATTAATATTAAATCAATTGTTATTAGTATTTAATTAATATTAATATTAATTTAATTATTATTAGTTCTTAGTTAACATTGGTAGTTGTTTTAAACGTTGTTGTTAATTAAGGTTATTATCACTCATTTGGTTAATTAAGTATTTGATTTAAGTTTAATTAGTTTTGGCTGAGTGAGTTGGTTATAGGATTGGGCCAATAGGATGGATAGTGGGCCAGGTCGTATGGAGCAGGGGTAGTGGACCGGGTCAAACCCGACCCGAGTCCTGTTCATCATCTCCCACCTTCTCCCAATCTGCAGCGCCGCTACAGCCACGCAAACCCTAGCTCCAATTTCTTCGCCCAGGCCCATAGATTGGTGAATCAAAACGCAAGAGGAGAATCAAATCGTAAACAGAAGAAAATCTAATCCTAATAAAACTAAATAAAAATCAAATCGAATCTGAAACATAAACCGAAATCAACGAAAATATTTTATTATACATGGAATCAATTACAAACAGATCAATACGAATCAAATCCGGAATTGATAACAAACCTAACTAAATCTAATCTTCCTAAAACTAAAAAACCCTAAGGTTATAAAAGAAATAGAAGAAGAAGTGAGGGAGGAGCTTGGAATTTTCTGGAGATTGAAGGCCGCCGCGAACGCCACAAACCCTAAGATTTTCGCCTTCGGACCTGCAAACAGAAGGAGAGAAAGAGAGGGATTAGAAATCGGAGTAGACCGGAGAAAATCAACACGAGTATTCACAGCCAAAACGGTAAGACATCTTCGCACTTAGCTTTGAAATAACCGATGAATGTTGTTGTGTTTTGATTGTGGGGATTTTGTTTTGGGTTAGGGTTCATAAATTGCTATGCTTAGGGTCAGGGTAGAGGTTGGATTGTTGGGGTTTCTTGGTTTGATTGATGAAGGGGAGAGATGAAGAAGATGAAGACCATGGAGATCTTCACCGGTTTCTAGGTTTTACGGTGGGGATTAGGGTGGTTTACACCAGGTTCAAGGGCGATTCACGGTGGGTTTCCTGGGTTTATGTGGTTGTTGTTTGGTGAAAGAAGAAGGGAGATGGCGGAGAAATGAAAAAGAGAGAGAAGGAGAGTTTAGAGAGAGAAAGGAATGAGAGAATTGAGAAGGGGGAGGGAAATAGTCAAGTGATAATCTCACCCCTGTCTCAGTGAATGACGAGCACGTGGCCTCTCCATGGCCACATGTTGACACCTGCGAACATGATTCGCTGCGTGTACCAGTCCCGTGCACCCTCAGTCAACCACGCATGCAGACCACTCGATTAGAAGATTCTAGATCTACGTCTACAAATCATGATCTTGTGGGCCAATGGATTTGAAATGAACAGATGAGATCTTAGAGGCGTACCGTAGGTCCGTGAGCACACCCACAGAGAGTTCAAACGGACCTTGAGTCCATTGGGCTGGGCTAAGCGCTAATAACACCCCCCAAGTTTACTACCTTAATGCAACATACACCCCTGCAATAAAAAATAATAAAATTAATTAATTAAATTTGTAAATTTCTAATTATTTAATTGTTTGTTATTTTGATAATTTAATTTAATTTTCTCCTTGAACCGACTATATCTATTAGTCGCAAGTAGACGAGAAATAATTTTTATTTAATTAACTTATTTATTGATAATTCAAATAACTCTCGAGTAATTCTCTCCTCGACCCGACTAAATCCATTAGTCGCATTAGACGAGAGATAAAAAAATACATAAAATTTAAAACATATTGAATTTGCTGCCCGCGACGATCAATCTATCGATCTGAGTAACCAGCAATGTCCCATTAATCCGTTAGCTATATTGACCAAATCTATTGGTCATCGCATCTAACGGTGCCATATCAAATCAAGGTTGTACGCCCAAAACATCCAAACACACTAAACCACGACACTACGGATTTTTATCCTTTTCAATCAGGCAATTCAAAATGTCTTTCAAATCACAACTTACAAAACTACGACAGGCCATTCAAAAAGCCTTCAAACACTTTCATACTCAAATTCTAAGGCGTACAACCCTGTGCCCGAACTACGTTGACTCTGATTCTCCATAAGGAGATACGTAGGCACTTGGTAACAAGGCGAGTCTCCCCCCTATAATTTCAATTCATCTTTAAATCTTAATTTTTACCCTTTTCATTTCATTAGCTATAAACCATGAATATTTCCATAAACCTTTAACGTTATAATGCAGCCTTTAGGAAAGGGTTGAGGGTGCCTAACACATTCCCTCGACCTGATTATAATAATCTTATCCCAATCTCTTAACTGCGTAAGGTTTCCTATTCGCCTTGGTAGAATAGGTGGCGACTCTAAAGCTTAATTTTTAGGGCAGGTTGCTACACAATGCATTAATGATTATGATAAAATAAATAGAGTCTGACATAAGACGAATGTTTAAACAAACAGGAAAGAAATTGTGAATGCGAGTAAATTAATGACTTAAATAGCCATCCTTTAGACTTTGTGTGGCTCCTCTGGTTGGCCAAATTCATTGATCCCTTCTTCAATCAAGTCTTGAATTTTATGTTTCAATGGCCCATAATCTTCTGTATCATGACCAGGACTATTTGAATGGTAAGCACATCTTGCATGATGCTTGTACCCATGGGCGGGATTAGCAGGAGCTGAGTATGGAGGCAGTAGAGTTATGAGACTTCGATCGAGCAAGTGTTGTAAAGCTTGAGCCAATGGCATGTGTAGCGGGGTAAATGACCTTTTGGGTTTGGATTTCCAAGTACTTCGGCCACCTTGTTGCTTACGTGGATCTTTCTGTTGTTGTGTTGGAGTCTGACTAGAGACCAAGACTGCCCCAGCAGTGTTGGATTCATTATTCCCATTGTATGGCTTTTTTAAAGTACCAGAAGAAATAGCCACCTGAATTTTTTCCGCTTCAGATACCACTTTCAACACGTTCTCCAGTCAGTATGAGGTCGGTGAAACCAGACGAGGAGCTTCCAAGTAAATGGCTGTAGAAAGGACCAGTCAGTGTATTCATGAACATGTCAACTAACTCTCGGTCAGCCAAGGGAGGTTCGACTTTGCCAGCCAAGTCTCTCCATTTCTGAGCATATTCTTTGAAGCTTTCATTATGTGCCATGGACATGCTTTGTAGTTGCATGCGGGTTGGTGCGAGATCAGCATTGTATTGGTATTGCTTGTAGAAAGCAACAGCCAGATCTTCCCATGCATGAATCTTGGCACCGTCCTGTTGATAGTACCACTCAAGTTGAGTTCCGGACAAGCTTTCTTGGAAGAAGTGGATCCACAACTTCTTATCAATGGTATGAGGCTGAATCTTCCTTACATAAGACTTCAAGTGCAGTTTCTGACAAGAGACCCCATCGTATTTAGCAAAGGTGGGAGTCCTAAACTTCGGAGGGATAACAACTCCAGAGATGAGTCCTAGTTCCACAAAATCTAACCCAAGTACCTTCTGAATTTCCATGGCTTTCATACGTTCTTCTCGCAGCTTGTACTTTTCATCAGGATGTTCGTCCTCATAGTAATAGTCCTCTTCTTCCTCATAGGGCTTGGCAGAATCATAGTTGCTCTTTGCATTATTTTTGATGCTAGCATGGTCATCTTGATCATCGTCACTGTTTTCAGGAATTTTTGCTTCATTGGTTCTCTTAACAGGACCTCTGAATCTTTTCCTCAAGCGAATGGCATTAACTGATGTTTTGGGCTTCTTCTCCTTCTTTGTTAGGAGGGTCTTCAGCTCGTCTTGCCCCTTGGACAAATTCAGGATTAAAGCTTGGAATTGGGTATTCTTAGCCTGAAGTCCATTTGTGCTGAAATAAACAGTGAGGGAGGATGAGAAACCTGTGGTATAAACCTGTGATGCGATGTTATGAATGCAAATGCAATGTTTTCAAGGATCTTTAAAGAATTTAGTTTGCGACATTAGAAAATGATTGGTCACAGCTTTATCTGAAGAATTTTGACTTTCGTCTTTGAACGTCCTTCTTTGAGAATCAAGCTCACCATATCGAGTGGGTCATCGCCTCTGATTCGGGATATTTCTGAATTTGAAGGTACATGGCTAGAGGAAAATAAATCCTCTTGCCCCTTGATAGGTACTGAGTCTCTGAATTGGAATTGTAATCCATCATAGAGAACTTTTCCAAGCTTCTTAAGTTCCAAGATTTCATTATCTTGTACTCCATCCCAAAGAATGATGTGTCCGAGTTAGGTTTACGGTAAAATCGATTTAAGGAGTGTTTTTATAGTAAAATTGATATTTTATCCCTCGGTTATTAAGAAAAATGACGGGATATATCATTTAGGTTACAAATAAAAAATATAATAAAAATAAAGGTTCCTAAATTGTTTTTCCCCTCAATTATAAGAAAATCCGAGATAAGATGTGATTTTAATTCTAAAACGTAGCTCGCATTGGAATCATATCACTAGAATACCAATGATCATCCATATTTAAAATGTAACGTATCTTTTAGATTTTCAAGGAGGAGTTTTAGTTTCCTATTCTCCATTATTCAAACATTACTCCTACTTTCAACATCTCATTTCAAACTTTTTGTGTCTTCAAACCTAATTTTAAAGTCTTTTCTTTTATTCAAAAATGGATGAAAATCTTTTGTTCGTTATCAATGAAAAGTTTGTTAATTTTGATGATTTGAAAGACATAGGTTTTGATCTAAGGAAAATTATTTCAAAAAAAAAGTTGAATGGTTACTTTGACATTCTTCATGGATCCATCTACACTAATATCGTTAAAGAGTTCTAGTTAAATGCCTATATTATGCCATATGGTCATGATGTTGATTTAATCCGATCTTATGCCAATGGTTCTCCTATCACCATTACTCCATCACTTACTAAGATAATAAACTGTGAAGAGAAAAGTAGTTGTGTTGAACATTATAGATTCAACAATGTCTACTCAACCTGCTTTCACCTAATTTATGCCAACAACGATAAGCTCATTACTCTTGCTACTCTACTCCCAATTGCAAAAGTTTAGTATCAAATTCTAGTGTCAAATCTCCTCCCAAGAGAGAAACAAATAGAAACGCTTACTTGGGATGAAAACATCTCTTGTACTTCCTTACCCGCAACGTCAGAGTTAATCTTCCTCTTACCATTTTTAACTTCTTAAAGGAAATGATAATCATCTCTCGGAAGGAAATGACTTTCTTCATACCATATGGAAGAGTTCTTTCTAAAATTTTCTCTCAGTTAGAGATAGTTAATAGGGATAATGTGGAAGTTGAGTGGATTCAAAAGTTTGAATATGTGGAATAATTATTAGTTGTCCAATTTTTTGGTAATCAGTAACTGATTACCAATGAAATATCTCCTTTCTTATCATTGCTTATTATTTTTTATTGATAAAAAAGATTTTGAAAATTAATAATTAACAAAGAAGCAAATGGAAAAATATTAACTAAATAAAAAAAGGGAATCATGAAAGACGCCAAGTGAGAAGTCATTGAAAAAAAATTTAAATGCAGTAGCAGGAATTCAAAGCAATATCCCTTATAGCTATAATCCATCGGTATCCCAAAAAATGAGGGAATAGGTTTATTATTATTTTTTTATAGATAAAATATGATGCTCAATTATAGCTATGTTACCTCGATGTTTGAGAAAACCGACGGAAAAGGTTTTTGATTTTCTTTTAAAAAAAATCAAACATGGTGCTCCTAGAACTTATATTCTCGGTTTTTAGCATGTTCGAGGTGAAAGCTTCGTCAGAAAATGGGTTATTTGTAGTAGTGTTCGTTGGGAAATATTTGAGAAAGGTTTACATTTATGGTCTTAAGGAGCTCTATCCAAAAACGCTAACAGGAATCACATTCCCCTAAGTCATCAATGACAGGGAGACGAATGTAGACAAACTCATTTAGTGAACCAACGAGCGTGACCATGTTAACATACTCTCCTTCCAAACATGGCTCCAAAATGACACCTTCCTCATCGCTCAAGCCAATTAGAGTACCAGATTTCAAAGGCTTCTACTCCTAAACATTTCAGGAAATGATATCCATCAATGAGTTTGTTTTCCTAGGAATGAAAAGGGTATCACAATCACTACTTTTCTATCGATACATCCAAACAAGCATAACTTTACAAGTTTGTAATCAATTGTTTCATCTAATCGTCTCGCATTTTCCAAGAAATATCTCCATATTTTCACAAATTCCCAGAAGTGATTTGACATGATTTAGATACTCTCATCTAACTCCCTTATAATAGCCATCCCAAGAAAAGAAATGCAAGTAAAAATGAGAAGCTCAATACCTGACTTGGGTTTGATGACGATGTTGAGCGGAAGAACTGAGCATCGAATGAGAGATTTGAGTAAGGATTGCTAAAAAAATATAATTAGTACATATACAAAAGTGTATAAAGTAATTACCATCTTCTATTTAAAAAGCCAAAGGCTTGTGCCAAGTAGGCATTATTGCCAAATCATAGGGTTGCGCTTGCTAGTAGGTAGTAAGACATCTATGATCCAGATTAGACACGTGCAGATAAATCCACAACCCAAGATGACATTGTAAGTACGAAGTGTGCGCCTAAGAGGGGGGTGAATTAGGACCTTGAAATTTTATCCGATTTTAGAAACAAGTTGTTCTTATTTTTCTGGTTTGGTGCAAGAGTTTGGAAATGTGTTACTTTCTTTTCTGGTTATGATTTGTGAAAGCGGTAAATACAGATAAGTAAAGAACACAATGATGTATACTGGTTCCCCTCATAGTCCGAGAGTACTTCAGTCCCCTTTCAACATGAAAGAGATTTTACTATTGTTTGTGACTTTCACAAGACAAACCAAACACCAAGAACAATCCTCTTGGATTTTCACTAAGTACACTAAGAAAACAATCCTCCCTTAGTGACTCACTTGTTTCCAACAATCCTGGACAACAAGATTTCAACCACCAAGAACAATCCTCTTGGATTTACTAAATTGATTATGAGAACAATCCTCTCACTAATCAAAAACCCTTGCTTCCAACAATCCTGGATAGCGAGTCAATAATAACCAAATGTATTTGAGTAGTAATGTTGATGAAGATATATCAATCACTAGGATTGATCTTCTCTTCCAAACAAGCAATTTATGATGAAAATATAGTGCTTAAGTGTTTATGAGAATGATATGAATTTTCTAGAATGTTATGAACATACATGTAGAAAATTCTTTATGAAATATTAAGAACAAAAACACTTGTTTGAAAATTTGAGTGAAAACATATGATGTTAAATTGCAATGGAAGAGGTGATTTTTAATTTAAAATTTCATGTATTTATAAGTGCATAACACCTCTATGAAACATGGTAAATTTTGAGACATTTTCATGAAGGTTTGCAATAGTTTAAAATAACAATGGTTCATGAAAAAAATATAATTTTAAATTCTGTACAGCACTTCTTAAGTCAGTTAAAAAGGTCACTTGACTTAACAAGTTCGCAGCATTTTTCAAATTTCAAATATAAAAATACTGGTTCAAAATGTTGTAAATTGTGGGGGGGGGGGGGGGGGGGGGGGGGGGGGTTGTGTTGTTACGACGGCTAAAAATGCCATAATTTACCAAAAACTGCATGTTTGAAAAAAATGAAAAAATTGAAAATTTATCTAATTATTTGAATCAACTTAATGCAACATCTAATTGATTTATTCAAGTAAATATATTATATTTGAAATTGATTTAACATGGTTCAAACATGATAAAAAAATTATATTTAAAAGTAATTTTAAACACAAATGGCCAATGCATGCAAGTGATTTTTTGGAGATTAATTTGAGCACTAAAATTATCAATATAATTTCATGCTTGTACCTCTATCAATCAAGATCCATACTTAGTCTTCAACTTTAATTTTGAATAATTTGGTGCTAGCTTTTGCTCATGATAAGACTTGGACACTTGAATTGATACATTGTTCTTGAAGCTTTTTCCATACTTTTTGACATGATTATTTAACATTCATTTTGTCTTCATCAAAACACATTGGATTGAGAGTCTTGACTTTACAGACATCACATTACCAAGAAAAAAATCACCACATATAAGCATTAAATGTTGCACATGTTTCCCTAAATAATGCTTGAGGGACTTGCCTCAAGCTTTGCATGACAGACTCGCCTCGTGCTTTGCTTGGGAGACTCGTCCTTAAAAGCTTCGTATAACGGATACATTTCTCTAAAAAAGAGATCAACACCTCACAAACTTAAATCATTTCACCCTTGTCAGGTGTAACACCTTATTTTACCCGACGAATATATTTAAAATCATAGTCACAAAATTCCAAACGGGATGCCACATTTTCTACTTAAAACAACGGCATAAAATCGCATACAAAACAGATATATAACACTTAAAACTCGGATGATCCGATAACAACATAGTTTTTATATTTGAACACAATAGCAACTTTAATTAATTAAGCAGTGGAATCACAATTTTAACTTAAATGACATATCATCTTGTTCAACTGAAAACAACTTCAAAGACAGCAAGATACTTTAATAAATTCAACTTAAAGTAACAAAGGGCATACTTCCTATGTTAATACTACATAGTTCATCACTTAATTCTAATAAAAGCACTATGAAATTACATCCTATGAATCAATTCATTCTGTCATGGTATAGCTCATTACATTAGCTTTCCAATGCTTCGAACGACAGTTAAATCAGAGTTACAATCGCGAAAATATGTCCAAAACAAATTATAAAAATGTTTTTCAGTTTCGTAACAGTATGTGTCGATGCGAAATCTCATGTTTCGACTCATAACAGAATTTCTCAAAACATGTATCGACACATAGGCTTATGTATCGATGCATACAACTTTCAAACTTCTGTTTTTATAAAACTACACAGTATGTGTCAACGCAAAACCTCATGTGTCGACTTATAACAGAATTTTTCAAAACATGTATCGACGCATAGGCTTACATATCGACACATACAACTTTCAAACTTCTGTTTTTATAAAACTATACATCATGTGTCAACGCGAAACCTCATGTGTCGATTCATGTTACATAAAATTCCCAAAAATAGGTTCAGAAACCCTGTTCAGACTATGGGGTCCCAATCAAACATCAACAACAGTCCATAGCAACATAATACATGTTATCTAACATATAATTCACATCAGTTTCACATTATATAGTGCAACCACATCAATAATTCATCAATTGCAACAAACATCATTCAACCCATTACAACACCATAACACAATCATGGACAACATTCGATAAAGAAAACTATGGCAATCTAAACCCTATACCTGCATAATATTCATCATAAACTAGAGTCAGAACCCCAGCCTTACCTTGAATTGGAGACCGCTCTATAACTCTCCGGTTGAAACCTAGCTTTTTGCCTCTTCTCTCAACCTTGCAGCTTCTCACGTTCCAACTTTTCTTCCCTTCTTTCTCCTTCCACTTTCTAATTAACCTAATTCTTATATAACTAAACCTCATAATTAATTATTTCCAATGGGCCTAACTTCCACACCCCACCTTTTCTATTTCAATCACCGAAACAAGCCCAATAATTAAATAAACTTCATTCTATTATTAATATTATATTATTATTAATCAACTATTTAATCAACTAAAATACTAATAACAATTATTCAACAAATAACAACATTTTACAAATTCGACAAATAATTTGAAATAATTTAATTAAATAATTAATTAAATTAACGGGCGTTATGTCGCGGGGAAAAATCGTATCTTTTTCGGGATGAGACACCTGATGCCTTCTTTGGGCTCGAGTGCTCAAAAAATGATTTTTCTTTTGTTTCGACCAAACTTTTTATTGTTTCCAAAGTAGGAAAAGGAAAAAAGCTGCAATTACCTTAAAAGTGGGGGAGAGATTCCGGGTAAGAGGGTTGGTTATACGAAGGGAAGGTATTAGCACCCAACGTATCTATAGTACTCTATAGGTTTCTTTGTTATGTTTGTTTCATTCTATGTTATGGTGGGGGTTCTGTTGTGAGATAGGTGGGAAACTAAGGTGTTTGTTTGATTATGCTCGCAAAGATCATCGCGATCCTCTGCATACATATCCCTTAGAGGGAATCAGAGCATCTGTAGCTCGGGTCTACGGGTGCTATGGTTTGAATGGTTTGAGGGAGAAGTTTTGCTCACCAAGGATACGACCTTGTGCCTACGTATTCTCAAAGGGATGTTGAGAAAGTCAGAGCAATCGTAGTTCCCACTTATGCTAGTGGAAGCAAAGGAAAAGAGACAAATGTCATCTAAATGTTCGATGTATCTAATCTATATCATCACATACATCTGTTTGATTTTGTTTGAAAATCTTTTCATTATAAGCCCTGGGCCATGCCACTTATGGTGCTTAGAATGATAAAGATGTTTTTTAGCCAGCCTTGTGGCAAAAACTTTCAATGAAGTCAGCCTTGTGACAAAAAGTTTTGATTAATCAGCCAGCCTTGTGGCCAAAGTTTCAATGAAGTCAGCCTTGTGACAAAAACTTTGATTAATCAGCCAGTATGGTGGCAAAAAGGTTTGATTGATTAGCCAGCCTTGTGGCAAAAAAGTTAAGTTGATTGATTGATTGATTGATTGTTTGTGATGATATAGAAGAGATACTCCTATCATAGAGATGAAAAATGTCTAATCTCCCAGGGTATTTGATTTGGATATTGGGGATGCTTATAAGAAGCCCGTGGGTCCTTGAACGAAGCCCAAGAGGAGGCTATTCGAGGGTCCTTGCATTGTAAGCCCAAGAGAAGGCTATGGGAGGGACAATCGAGGGTCCTTGCATTGTAAGCCCAAGAGGAGGCTATGGGAGGGACAAGTCGTTTGTACGAAGCCCAAGAGGAGGCGTGGTATAGTTGGTTTGAGCTCTTAGAGCGATTTCACCGGAAACCATACTCTATGTCCTAACCTAAACTAAGGGAGATTCTTTGCACGAAGCCCAATAGGAGGCTATGGGGAACCTAGTGTTGTACTAAGTTGAACAAGCATATATAACATGAAAAAACACATGAACAAGTATGAACAAACATGGACAAACATGAACAAGTATGAACAATTACATATATATGACAAAGTGTGTGTATATAATGGAGTTTATGAAGGAAATATACCTGTAAGCATGATCCATTTGTATACACGGGGCTCGGGACTTATACTCGGGGAGAGGCCCATTGAGTTATCCATGGCTATGTAAACAAATATTTACAAAGGGCCTTTGGGACTTATACCTACATGGAGGCCCATGGTATATTTTTGGGAAGATTTAAAGAAAACCTTCATTTTTTGATTTGTTGTTCGAGGTTAAAAAACAAATTGATCGAGGTATGTACAAAAAGGTGTTTGTACAATGAAATACCTAATTTCATGTACGGGAATGGGACTTATACCTATGTGGAGGCCCATGTTTTATTTTATAAAACATGGTTGATTGTTTTGAAAAACGCGAGGTTTCGTCGTTTAAAAACTGTTTGAAAGTTTTGTTTTGAAAAACGTTTTCTGTTTTGAAAAACTGTACAAAGAAAAGGAAAGGGACTTATACTCTCTAATATTCGAGAGGCCCAGTTTTGAAAATCAATTGATCAATCCAAAAAGATTTGATCAAGAGTTTTTTTTTGAAAAGAAAACCAAAAAGAAATGGTTTATTGTTTTGAAAAACTTTGATCATTTGTTTTAAAACAGTTTGAATTTTGACAAAAGTCAACTTAATTAAGATAAAAACAAATTTTATGCTTAATTAAGACCTAAGTGATTAGAGTTTGATCACAAAAATAATTACAAGTGATTAAGTTTGAAAATCAAATGAAAAACAATATTTAAAGTATTAAAAAACACTTAAAAACATGTCATTTTAAACCTATTTAAAAAATGTATTAAATAAATATTTTTTTGTGATTTTTTTGGATGTTCATAAAATACATATATTAAACAAAGAGTGTGCAAAAAATGAAGTGGAAATGATTAATTTTGATTGGTTAATTAATTAAGTGAATTTGTAAAGAAAATGAAGAAAAGATGTGTTAAAAAAATTGGGTTTTGGTCCTGCCAGGGTTTGAACCCACGCCCTGAGGTTCACTACTCAAAACAACAACCAACTGAGTTGCGCGCGCAGCTTGTTAGTGACACACGTTCCATTCAATATATTAAAAAACAAACATTTGAAATTTATGAACAAAAAATGGCGCCAAGAACACATCCCCAATTTGATTTTGAAATTTCTGAAAACTGAATTGTTTGGATCAAGTGAATAGCCTATCTTACTCGATTTTTCACAAGGAACATGATGGTATCCTCATAATTCATTTATTTCCTCTCTAAGATCATCAATTTTCTGGAAATCGTGAAGAACCCTAATTCTGAGATTGATCATGAAATCGTGTAGGTGCAAGATAAATAGCAATTGATTGAGGGTTAATGATCCATACACATGCAGAAACATGATGGCAAAGCAATATTTCATTTATAATGCATGTATGATAAAGTTTGATGTTCATAGCACTTACCTTAGAAACTTGCAAAACTGGAAATCGAATTCTGCAAAAGAGAGGTTCCAGATGTTGTTTGATGATCTGGATAGCTTCAATGGACCTTATGGAAGGTGTTTGGATGCTTGGAACAATTTGAATTCACCTGTGCAAAGCTATGGAACCCGATCTGCAGAGCCTTGGAGTGTGAATCGAATTTGAAGATTATGAGGTTACAGGTCATATGTGAGTGTTTGGATCACTCATATGAAGTATATGGATGGTGTTAGAAGTGTTAGTTTGGACAGATATGGCTTGGTATGAGAATTGGCATGTTGAGGCTCACTTTTATGCAAACATGGAGGTGAGATGATGATTCTGAGTTTTAAGGTGTTTTGGGGTTTGTGAGTGGATCAAACACATCCCATATGATGTTTACGAGATGTTAGAACCATCACTTTGGCCATAACTTCAAAGGTTTAGAGGTTGGTAATTCTACCTCTTTGAAACTTAAGAAACTTGCATTCTAAGAAAGAAAGAGAAAACCTATAATTTGTGAGGTTTTGGTGTGATTTTGAATGGAGTTTGGACCTCTATTTATAGGCCAAGAGTTCTGAACTCATACCTTTGCAAGTTGATCAAGGAGTGATGATTTGGCATTTGGAGATAAAATGGAATCTTTACATTAAATGCAAGATGGTTAAAACCTAAACCATGGTTAAAATTGGCTATGCTTCTTATCTCTTTCCCATCTGTCTCAAATCAGAAAATATCTTCTAATTATTGCATTGGTGTATCATTGCTTGCATCATTTGGTAAAATGGTTCATAACTTTGGCAAAATGACTTGAAATTTCAAGTGAAAATGATCACTAAATGCATAATTCAAAACCATAGCTATGCTCCATATTTTTTCATGCTCTTGGACATTTTGGAAAGCTCATGTTATGTACTTCAAAACCCTAGTTGAAAGTTTCTTCAAGACCTTTAAGGAAATGGGTGAAAAAGATCCATGAACTTTGAAGAAAGTGAGATTTTAAGTGAAATTTTCAAAAGATACCAACTTTGAAGCTCCATATCTCTTAAATGGTTGATCTTTTGGAAAATCATTATATGTGACAAAGTTGTTTATTGGATCAAAATCTACAACTTTCATGTTGGAAGTTTTTTTCAGTTTGTAGGTGAAATTTTGAGAAATTCCCTTCCAAAGTTTGGAAAAAACCATTGAAAAACACTTAGAATTTTTCTAAGTATGGAAAGTCAAACTTTTGACTTTTTGATTCTTGATTGATTTTCTTGATTTTTCTTGATCAAATGACTTCATATATCATATATATTGATGATTCAAAACTTCAAAAGTCATGGTTGACCAAAATTCCCAAAAAGTCAATGGTGATCTTGTACAGTTGACTTTTTCAGACGAATCGCGTTTCTGGAGATTTCAAATGAACTAGGCTATCCTCACCAAATGAATGGTATGAATGGATCACATTTAATTATTGGAGGACCTTGAGCCATTGTTTAAGTTGTGGCACCATGTTCTGATTAAAAAGTCAGTGGTTCAGGTGAATTAGGTCAAAAACCCTAATTGTCGACCTGATGAAATTGATGACTGTGGATCTTGAATTGAGATGTCATTTCCATTGGATATTGTCATAAGGATTATTTGAAGATGATTGAAGCCTTTGAGTGATCCCCTGGAGCTTTTTAGGGTTTCCCAAATGTGATCCCTGATTTCAGTCCCTGATAGTTCAAAAACCCTAATCTGATGATTTGAAATTTCACTGTTGATCAGTCCCTGTGTTGGAGATGTCTTGAGTCAGTAGATTAGGTCAAAATGATGTACTTGGGGTCTTGAGGTCATGTCCCAAGTCATTAGGTCAAATCCTGAGCAAAAGTCAGGGGTATGCTATCTTCAGTCAAAACCCTAATCTGGTTGATTCAAAGTCTCTGAGCTTGTTGAAATGAATCTTTGAGGACCAAATGTTGACTGTTGATGAAGATGGTTCTTTTGAGATGAAGGGAGAACAAAACCCTAATTGTTACTTGTACGGATGAGTGATTTCTTGTTTAAACCCTGCTGAGTCACAAGTAGCAAACACAAACTATGCAATTTGTTAGAGATGCAAATGATGCATATGCAAATGATATGAGGTGGTATCTTAGGTCAAAAATTGGGGTATGACAGATGCCCCTATTTAAGTTTCTTCAACCTGAGACATGAAGATTGAAAATCTTCGTTTTGATAGGGTGGAAGAGACTTAAATATAAGAAGACGCAAATTTTGGACCTAAGATACCAAAATTGCGAATGATGCAATGATATCTGTACCGAGGGGATATCAAGAACTGACTCCACTGGGGATAAGAGATCGGGAAGGATGTCTCAATCCGTTTTAGGAAGAGAGTCCGTTTTTTTCTTTTTTTCGGGAAAGCAAGTGTATGCTTCACCGGGGAATGATAGCTTTGTAAGAAAAGCTTACCTATCGACATTATCGACTATCAGCATGGGGATACACTTGTTTAATAATCCGAAGGTGAAAGGTATGAAACTATATTACCGACTATCAGCATGGTGATAGACTTGACATGGTAAAAAGAGTTTCAAAGGTTCGGTTAATATTACCGACTACCAGCCTCGTGATAGCGGTTCTGAAGACATGATCAATTATCAGCCGAGTGATAAAATGATTCTGGAGACTTTGCTAGGGAAATTACTGGTTATTCAGCCTTGTGAACAGTAATAAGGCCCTGATTGTCACGTGGTCTTCATGATTGATTTCCTAGAGAGGAAAAGTCTTTTGGAAGGGACATAAACTGCTCAGATGATGAGGCTATTGCTTATTGTCTGTTTTTCACGACTCTATTTTGGGAATCGGAATTTGAATATTTGGTAAAGACAGGGTTCTATCCATGAATGATTTGGAAAGAAACGGTCAAGCAAGACTTTGTACCCATGAGGAATGAACTCAACGGGATTTTCTCTTTCGTTTTGAGAGGAGAAGACTGAAACAACCTTCTTCCATGAGGAATGATCTCAGTGGGGAACTGGAGAAAGAAAATGTTCTTTTTGCTTATGGGTGACAACCTACTGGAGAGATGACATGCCCATACCTGTTTCTTTTTTCTTCTTTTTTTTTCTTTTTTTTTCTTTCTTCTTTCTTTTCTTTTTTGGGATAGATATATCCTGAACAAATGATTTCGAAGCAAACATTGAAAAATGCAAGAATGCATAAATGATGCAAATATGTATGAATGATGAATGTCATGAATGTAGCATGCATACTGACGAAATTGACGGACAAAGAAGTGTATACTGGAGACAGACCGACGTCGCAATACAACCAGATACTTGGCAAATGTTCTTCAACACGGTGCAGATAATACAGTTGATGAATGGTGTTGCGTGCTTTAAACTTCTATGAGGAAGATAAGCATCTTTTCTTATTGAGATGGAAGAACTTCTTCACTGGAGATAGAAAATCTTCGTCACTGGGGATAAAAGACCTTCTTCACTGGGGATAGAAGATCTTTTCCTATCATAATCTTTGATTCATCCTATGGAGATAGCTATTGATATTCCTTCGGTTGTTCACCACTCAAAGGAAAGTTTCGCTTTTATTTTGAAAAAGAAAAGTAAATTCATTTAAAACTTTTTTTCTCTTTTTTTTTCAAAAGTGAATAACACAATTAAAGTGTCATTTTGCAAGCTAGAAGAAATCAAGAATTGCAAACAAATGGGCACTAGGCTCAAATTTATTTAATAGGATGGTAACCAGCTAAAGGCGTGATTCCATGGAGTATTTACAAAAGGCTACATTGAAAGCAATAACCACTATTCCCCCTAACAACTTTGAGTTCCAACTGTGCTTGTCGCTTCAGATTGGCGATGATTTGATTGTAGATCCTTTGATGAAAAAGACTCATCAGTTGACGAAGTACGGACTGATGCAGTTACTTTGTCATGAATCCCTAATTTTTGCCTAGATTGTCCTTTCAGGTTTTCAATCTACCAGGATGAATTTTTCTGTTTATTGTCTCTAATTTTTTCCTGGACCGCCCTTTCGGGTTTTCAGTCCACCGAGACGCTCATTTTTGCCTAAGTCGCCCTTTGCGGGTTTTCAACTTACCGAGCTGTTCTTTTGTATTTTTTAGACAAAGTATTTCTTGACTGCATCAGCATTCACAGGATGCGGGAGTTCATCACCATCCATGGTTGCAAGAGTCATGGCGCCGCCAGAAAATGTTCTTTTGACAACATACGGGCCTTCGTAATTAGGAGACCATTTGCCCCTAGAATCTGGTTGAAAAGACAAGATCTTTTTAACCACGAGGTCACCTTCTCGAAATTCACGAGGTCGAACCTTTTTGTTGAAGGCTTGTTTCATCCTTGCTTGGTATAACTGTCCATGGCATAGAGCAGTCATACGTTTTTCTTCGATTAAGTTCAACTGATCGTATCTGCTTTGACACCATTCAGCTTCTGATAACTTAGTCTCCATGAGGACTCTCATTGATGGGATTTCAACTTCTACGGGGAGCACAGCTTCCATGCCGTATACCAGAGAAAAAGGGGTTGCCCCTGTTGAAGTACGCACTGAAGTACGGTATCCATGTAGAGCAAATGGCAGCATTTCGTGCCAGTCTTTGTAAGTGACGACCATTTTCTGGACGATCTTCTTAATGTTCTTGTTGGCAGCTTCAACAGCACCGTTCATTTTTGGTCTGTAAGGAGAAGAGTTATGATGCTCAATCTTGAATTCCTCACACAGTTCTTTCATCATTTTGTTGTTCAAATTTGAACCATTGTCAGTAATGATCTTGCTGGGAACACCATATCGGCAAATGATGTTATTCTTGATAAACCTCACAACCACTTGTCTTGTAACGTTGGCGTAAGATGCTGCTTCGGCCCATTTGGTGAAGTAATCAATTGCCACTAAGATGAAACGATGACCGTTTGAAGCTTTTGGTTCGATCATCCCAATCATGTCGATACCCCACATGGAAAAAGGCCATGGAGATGAGAGAACGTTGAGTAGAGTCGGTGGCACATGGATCTTATCTGCGTAGATCTGGCACTTGTGACATCTTTTCACGTGTTTATAACAGTCAGATTCCATTGTCAACCAATAGTATCCTGCTCTTAAGATCTTTTTGGACATTGCATGCCCATTTGAATGAGTTCCAAAGGACCCTTCATGCACTTCATGCATTAACATGTCTGCTTCGTGTCTGTCCACGCATCTGAGCAAAACCATGTCGAAGTTTCTTTTGTATAGCACATCTCCGTTCAGGAAGAAACTGCCAGAAAGCCTCCTTAGAGTTTTCTTATCTTTGTTTGATGCCCCAAGTGGGTACTCTTGAGTTTGAAGGAAGCGTTTGATGTCGTGAAACCACGGTTTATCATCGATGACTGCTTCGGTTGCAAACACATAGGCGGGCCTTTCAAGGCGCGTAATTCTGACTTTAGGCATATCGTTCCAATGATTGACTTTGAACATGGAAGATAAAGTAGCCAAGGCGTCTGCCATTCGATTCTGATCTCGAGGTATATGATGCAATTCAACCTTGTTGAAGAAAGTCAACAGACGTCTTGCATAATCTCTGTAAGGAATCAAGCCAGGGTGGTAAGTTTCCCATTTGTCTTTGATTTGATTGATCACGAGGGCTGAATCTCCATATATGTCTAGGATCTTGATCCTTAAGTCAATGGCTTCTTCGAGACCCATGATACAAGCTTCATATTCTGCGATGTTGTTGGTGCAATCAAATAGCAATCTGGCAGAGAACGGGATGTGAGTACCCTTGGGAGTGATGATGATTGCCCCAATTCCATTGCCAAAAGCGTTTACTGCTCCATCGAAAATTAGGCCCCATCTTGATCCAGGATCAGGACCTTCTTCTGGTAACGGTTCGTCACAATCTTTCATCTTCAAGTACATGAAATCTTCGTCAGGAAAGTCAAACTTGAGAGATTGATATTCATTAATTGGCTGGTGCGCTAAATGATCGGCGAGAATGCTTCCTTTGACCGCTTTTTGAGCACGGTACTCGATGTCATACTCGGATAACAGCATTTGCCATCGGGCAATCCTTCCTGTTAATGCAGGCTTTTCAAAGACGTACTTGATTGGATCCATTTTGGAGATTAACCAAGTAGTATTGTTGATCATGTATTGGCGGAGACGTTTTGAAGCCCAAGCCAAAGCACAACATGTTTTTTCGAGCATGGAGTAACGAGACTCACAATCTCTGAATTTCTTACTCAGGTAATAGATAGCATGCTCCTTCTTACCGGTTTCATCTTGTTGTCCAAGCACACAACCCATGGATTCTTCTAACACGGTAAGGTACATGATTAGTGGTCTTCCTTCAACCGGAGGAATCAATATTGGTGGTTCTAACAGGTATTCCTTGATACTGTCGAACGCTTTCTGGCAATCTTCAGTCCATACAACCCCTTGATCTTTGCGGAGAAGCTTGAAAATTGGCTCACAAGTAGCAGTCATTTGAGAGATAAATCTGGAGATGTAGTTCAATCGTCCAAGAAATCCTCTTACTTGCTTTTCAGTTTTTGGTGCAGGCATCTCTTGAATAGCTCTGACTTTGTCGGGATCTACTTCGATACCTCTTTGGCTGACAATGAAACCCAAGAGTTTTCCAGATCTAACCCCAAAAGTACATTTGTTAGGATTCAAGCGACGCTGATATTTCCTTAGTCGTTGAAACAACTTCAAAAGGTATTCAATATATTCTTCTTCTGTGCTAGACTTGGCTATCATGTCGTCCACATAAACTTCAATTTCTTTATGCATCATGTCATGAAAGAGAGTAGTCATTGCCCTTTGGTAAGTTGCACCTGCATTCTTTAATCTAAACGGCATCACTTTGTAGCAAAAGGTACCCCATGGGGTGATGAAAGATGTCTTCTCCATGTCTTCAGGAGCCATCTTGATCTGATTATAACCGGAGAACCCGTCCATGAAGGAAAAGACGTTGAACTTAGCGGTGTTATCAACCAGCATGTCGATATGTGGTAATGGAAAGTCATCTTTTGGACTGGCCTTGTTCAAGTCACGGTAGTCAACACACATTCTGACTTTACCATCTTTCTTCGGAACTGGCACTATGTTGGCCAACCATTGAGGATATTCTGAGGTGACAAGAAAACCTACGTCGAGTTGCTTTTGAACTTCTGTTTTGATCTTGTTAGCCATATCAGGGTGAGTCCTTCGCAATTTCTGCTTAACCGGCGGACATTCTGGCTTCAACGGCAAGAAATGCTGAACAATATTGGTATCCAACCCAGGCATGTCTTGGTAGGACCAGGCAAACACGTCAACATATTCTTTGAGAAGGTCTGTCAACTTACTCTTGATATCAGCATCAAGCAGCGATCCAATGGTCACTTCTTTTTTGTCTTCTTCAGAACCAAAGTTGATTCTTTCTAAAGGCTCTTTGTGATGCAGAATGGCTCTTTCCTCGTGCTTAAGTAATCGAGAGATCTCGTCCGGAATCTCTTCTTCTTCCTCTTCTTCGGCTTCGAACACAGGAAACTCAAAGTTGGGAGAGGGCATAGGGTTATTGCATTCAATGGGTTTATCAATAGTAAATCTGCACATATGATTTATATTTATTTCAGAAAATTTATGAATGCAAGAGTGTATGCAGATTTTTTATTATTTTTTTTTTGAAAAAGTTTTTTTTTGTTTGGGTATTTTAGGATTACCATTTCCAGAAAAAGCAAAAAATAAAACACATAGCGTAGGGAATTCAAAATGACACTTTATTTATGATTCATTTTTGAAACAAAGCCCTAAACACAAACTCATTTGTCTTGGGCAGGACAAAGAGGGAAACTTTTAAAACAAAGCCCTATACACAAAGTTATTTGGGCGGAACATTTAAAAGCAAAGCCCTATAAAACATCTCTCTGCTTTGGGCTAGGAAGGAGGTCAAAATAGCAGCGAGGTGATTACTTTGAGCGGCGAACAACATTCGGAACGTCGACAGCTTTCCAGTAGCAACGAACTCCTCTGTGTATTATGTATTCAGGAAAATTTTCCTCAGAATTATCTTCAGTATTGACATTGACCGCTGGTCGAGCAGGATTTGAAGGTCCTGGTTTGTCACCCTTGTTCTTTGTAGAGTTGAAACGGTTTTCTTCTACTTCTTGAAGAGCATAAGATGAGTCACAATCCTCAGAATTTTCAGGATGTATTTCCCAATCTTCAGGATGAAGAGACTCGTTATCAGAGACACTTTCCAAGTCAACTGTGGGGCCATCTTCCCCTTCATCTTCAAAAATGGCGTTTATGTGATAATAACCATTTTCAGGATTATAAATCTTTGTAGATGCGTTGAAGCCGAAATCTTCAGTAATTTCAGGCTGTTGTGAAAATTGAGAGGGCTGATAAACCTCTTCTGGTTGACTATTATATTCAAAGGGATCTCCCCATCCAGTTGGTTGGATGTCTTCAATCGAAATCTTTGAACTTTCAGGTGCGGTATATTTCACCATATAATCATATTTTCCACTTGGTTGTCCCAAACTGTCCCAGACCTCTGCAGGAACAAGCGCAGTTTCGTTGGCACTTGTTTTGACTTTGCCTCTGGTTTTCTCTGAAGGAGGATAGAACGGTGCATACGGTTCTTCCTGAGATATGTATCCCGAGTCATTGAGATAACATTTCCATTCTTCTTCAGGATCGGGTAGACCTTCTTCGATGCATTCTTCGATAAGGACATTAACCTCTTGAGGAATCGGGTTAAGGAACCCTCCACTAATGAAGGTTTCTTTGATCGGACGAAGGGTTTCATCCTTCTTGGTGCAGTTTGAGAACATTGGCGAACATCCGAGTCCTGCTCTGGTTTCGTTCTTGGTAGGGATCACAACTTGCCCCCAGCCAGTGGTAGTTCCATCTTTCACTACTTTTACTGCCTCTTTGTAAGAAGAGATTGATGCTTTCTTTTTGGAAGATTCGTCTTCTAAAGAGAGACCTTGGAACTGAGTTCCTTCCTCATTATCAGCACTTATGAAAGAGAAATTGGATAAATGGCTCACCATCAAGGCTTGTTCTCCACTTATCGTTACCAATTTTCCATTTGTTACAAATTTTAACTTTTGATGGAGCGTAGAAGTTACTGCCCCTGCTTCGTGGATCCATGGTCGTCCTAACAGACAGCTATAAGCAGCTTGAATGTCCATGACCTGGAAGGTGATTTGAAATGTGTATGGACCAATTGTCATGGGAAGGTCGACTTCCCCAATAACAGATTTTCGCGATCCATCAAATGCTTTGACTACTACACCACTGAACTTCATAGGCATTCCTTGGTAAGATAAACGAGCAAGAGTCGTCTTTGGCATCACATTCAAGGAAGATCCGGTGTCTACCAACACATTGGACAAAGAGTCTGACTGACAATTCATAGAAATGTGCAGAGCAATATTGTGATTTCTGCCCTCCTCTGGGAGTTCTTCATCAAAGAAGCTTAAATTGTTGCAAGCTGTTATGTTGGCTATTATCCCATCAAAATGGTCAACAGTCACATCATGATCTACAAAAGCTTGGTCCAAGACTCTCATCAGGGCTTCCCTATGGGCTTCTGAATTCAACAGCAATGAAAGTATTGAGATCTTTGAAGGAGTCTGCATAAGCTGATCCACAATTTTGTATTCACTTCTTTTGATAAGCTTCAAAATTTCATCAAAGTCAGGATTGACATTGGTTCCACTGGATTGACCAACATCAGTGCTTGTATTACTGATAGGAGTTTCCACAGGATTCCCCACTGGTGTATTAACAGGATTTTGCCTGGTTGCGGGAGCAATAGGCTGCTTTGGAGGTAGTGGAGTGTACACACGTCCACTTCTTGTTACTCGACTCATATCAGCGATGTTCACGACAGATGAAAGAGTAGGTAAAGGAACTTCTTGTCCATCCTTTATCATTGTTGCATTGTAGTTGTATGGAACTGCCTTGTCAGAGTCATAAGGAACAGGTCCAGGTAGACAAATGATCAAAGGAGCAACAGGAACCCTTGGCTTGTTGTAAGTAACTTCTATTCGCTCAGGCATGTTGAAATGAGGAACGATGACGTTAACTTTAGGCATTTCCGAGTTGATATCTGAGACTAAAAGCTCATGCGGATAACATCCTATCATGTTAACTTCATCTTCATTCCTATTTCTGTAGATCTGAATAGTACCATTATCTAGCAAGACTTGAAGATCTCTTCTCACAATCGAACATCCATGAGGATCTACACAACATATGCTACAGGAACCGTAGTGATGCTGGCGAAAATTCTGCCCTTGACAGAAAGTAGCGTGCATTTGTACCAAATTTGCTCTTGAGAAATTGATATTATAGACTCGATATGGACCAGGACATCCATACACCATGTTTACAACATGCCCTCCATGATTGGGCAGCGGATTTGCTTGCACATTAGGATTCAAACTTCTGAAAGAGAGAAGATTAGATCTAACCAACCTCTGAACTTCATATTTCAAAGCTATGCAATGCTCAAGATCATGGCCAGGTGCTCCTTGATGATAAGGGCATGAGACCTCAGCTTTGTACCACCATGGTAGTTTCTCAGGTACTGGTGGTGGTGTTTTAGTTTGAACAAGACCTCTTTCAATCAAAGTAGGGTACAACTCTGTGTAGGTCATTGGAATTGGATCAAACTGTGGAGCTTTTTGTACACGATTCTGATTATTATTGTTAAACTGTTGAGCCTACTGTCGAGGCTGTTGTTGTTGAAACTGCGGGGTAAATCCCGGTTTTAGTGTTGTATTAACGGCTGGTGCGATAGCAGCAATCTGTCGTTGACGATTGACATTTGCTCTTGGCTTTCCTTGGGATACCATGTCAACACTTTGTTCTTTCTTCTTTGGGAAATCACTTCCGAACTTTTTGGTTCCGCTTGAAAATCCACCTTCTTTAGTTAGACGTCCGGTTCGGACTCCTTCTTCTAGACGCATCCCCATGTTTACCATTTCGGTGAAATCACTTGGAGCACTAGCAATCATGCGTTCATAGTAAAATGGGCCAAGAGTATTCAAGAAGATCTTTGTCATCTCTTTCTCTTTTAACGGTGGATTAATTGGAGCAGTAGTTTCTCTCCATCGTTGGGCATATTCTTCGAAAGCTGAGCCATAGATCGGAGCTGGTCTCTGTCTGGAGCCATATCCGAGTTGTATTTGTATTGTCGGACAAAGGCCTCGCCTAGGTCATTGAAAGTCCGAATGTTAGTGCTATCCAATCCTGTGTACCACTTCAGTGCGGCACCAGTCAAACTGTCTTGAAAGTAATGGATGAGCAACTGATGATTATCTACATAAGTAGACATCTTCCGGGCATACATCATGAGATGGCTTTGTGGACAAGAACTACCTTTGTACTTCTCAAAGTCTGGGACCTTGAATTTAGCAAGTATTTGTACACTGGGAACCAAACATAGTTCCTGGGCATTCTTTCCAAACAAATCTTTGCCACGAATAGCTTTGACTTCTAGCTGTATCTTGTTGAACTGTTCTTGGAGATCTTCCACAAGATTACGCTGATTTGTGCTATCGCCTTGATCATGATAAATCTCATTGCCTTCATAAGGAACAGTGTGAACCATAGGAGTCGCAACTGTCATAGTGGGTTGAGAGAGTGCCATAGTGATCTGAGAAAAAACTACCCCCTGATTTGGAGTGAACAGTGAACTTTGTGCAGCGGGCGCTTAAGTTGTGGATGTTGGAATCCTAGAGAAATTATGGCGAAAACCCGTACCAAAGCTGAAAGGCGTGCCCCAACCTTCTGGCATGGAGAAAGATGGAATGCTGAATGCAACTATAGAGACTGGAGTAGTGACTTCAGATGTCACTGTTGCTTGACTGTTGGGTGGCGGCGGCTGATTCTGTGCGGCCATTAAGGAGTCAACCAGAGTAGTGAGACTTTCCAACTTTTCTTGAAGGGTGGCAACTGTACCACGGAGCTCAATATTCTCTTGTTCAGAGTGTTCCATTACTCTTCTTCTACTTGAACGAGTATTGTATCTGTGATCTGATTGCGAGCGCGGTCGAGAAACTTTGAGACGCGATAACTTGACGATATAATGGAGAAAGATCCAAAAGATGAGACTCTATACAACAGACTCGATATGCAAAATGATGTATGCAAAAAGAAGTTTATGATTTTTTCCAAATATTTTAAAGATTATTTTCTTGCAAACATTGGAACACAAACTGTGATTTTATTGAAATAATGGGAAAATGTTACAACATTGGAGCGTAGCTCCTTACAAAAGCAAATGATAAGTAAAAAGCTAAACAATCCTAAGCATCTTCATCAGACGAAGAACCAAATGCATTGTGCAGCTTGAGCTTCAGGATTTCTTTCCCATAGTGAGCTTTCAATTCGGCCTTTTCGGTCCTTAGCTTGTTAACAACATTCTTCCAATCGTCAGGAGTTGGAGCGTTGCTTGTTGAGCCTTCAAGCTTTTTCTTGCTTTATTTGATGTACCTCTTGATTGCAGCGTCTTTCTGACGGATCTTCTCATCTTTACTCATGAGCCATCCATCTTGACAGTAGAGGGTTTCCTCGTGATCTTTCACTCGTTTCTTCAACCTTCTGTTTTCCACATCGGTCTTACGAAACTTATCTTCCCAAGCATCTTTCTCTAACCTCATCTTGGCTAAAGTGTCTTGGTATTCCTCCATAGTGGGAATGTTGGGCAGTTGAGATACCACAGGAAACATGGGTTTTTCATAAGCATAAGGCATTTGAAACTCCTTTGCTCTTTTCTTTACCCAGCAGGTGTAGGCGTCCATGGCAATGCAATTTCTTGCCTTACCTTTTTCTTTCCATCGGACGTCGTACCAAGCTCTCACCATTCTTGTTTTCAACCTTTAAGGATCATCCCCTTCTTGATAGAAGTAGCCTTCAACTGTGGGACCAATGGGTTTAGTTGAATTTGCATACCCGAGTTGTCGTTGGGCTAAAACTGGATTGTAGTTAATTCCTCCTTGTGTACCAATGAAGGGTATGTTGGCGAACTCTCCACAACTATCAATGGTTTCTGTACCACTGCGAGCCAAGGTATACCAATGAATATCATTATTAGTAAGAGACATAAGTCTTCGAGGCCAACGCAAACCTTCTCGGTTTTCCGTGAAGATAGGAGACTTAGGTAAGTGTGAAACAATCCATTTGAACAACAATGGTGCACAACATACAATGACTCCACCGCCTTGACGATTCCTATGATGAACAGAGAAATACATGTCACCAAGAAAAGTCGGAACAGGATTTCCAATCAGAAAGATCTTTATGGCGTTGATATCAACAAAATCGTTGACGTTGGGAAACAGAACAAACCCATAGATGAGCAAGGCTAGTATAGCTTCAAAAGCTATCATGCTACCAGTTTCGATGAAATCAAAGGCTTTCTTTATTAGCAAGTGTGAAGTTAAACCCGGGAGGTTTCCTTTGTGTCATACCCTAATTTTTGACCCCCCTGAGATGACATATCCTCAGGATTTTCATCAGGTCAAAGCAAGTACCCAGAGCAGTCACTTCTTCATTTGGCATTTAATCAAGGATGTTCAAAGACAAGAAAACTCAGGCAAAGGATCAATCAGTAGAAGGATTAGTCTCTAATATAATCATAGGACTCAAGAGCTTCATTTTTTTCACCTATGATTGATTAGACACCCAGTCCTCTGAGTACAGGTTTACTCAGGTCACCAGACTAGGGTTTTTGAGCCTATCAAGGACTAAAATCAGGGATCACCTTTGGGAAACCCTAAAAAGCCCCAGGGGATCATTCAAAGACATCAATCATCTTCAAATAGCTCATATAACAAGATCCACTGGACATCACACCTCAATTCAAAGTCTACAGTCATCATTTTCATCTGGTCGACAATTAGGGTTTTTGACCTAATTCACCAGGATAGTTGACTTTTAATCAGAGCATGGATCCAAAACTCAAGACATGATTCAAGAACCTCTACTACCTCAATATAACCCATTTACATCACTCATTTGAGGAGAATATCTTGATTCTACACAAAAATCCAAAGTTTCACTTTATTTGGAAAAAGTCAACTGTATGGGATCACCTTTGACTTTTAAGATTTTTGGTCAAACCATGACTTTCAAGGATCAATATCATCAATATATGGATATTAAAGTCATTTGACCAAATAAATTCAAGAAGAATCTTCAAGGAGCAAAAAGTCGGGAATTAGGGTTTTTGAGGGCATTGTGGGAACTCAAAATTTCACCTACACAACTCAAAAAACTTCCAACATGAAAGTTGTAGGTCTTGCAAAATAAAACAACATCTTACATAGGAACTTTTTTCAAAATATCAACCATTTAAGAGTTTTGGAATTTTGAAGCTTTAGGTTTTAAAAACTTAGAAATTTTTCTAAGTGTTTTAACCTAGTTTTCTTCCAACTTTGGCCTCATTTTTCACAAATTTGCCAAGGGATTCTGAAGAAACTCCAAACTAATGATTTGAAGTAGATGTTTAGGGCTTTCCAAATTGTGTTCAACCTTCTCCAAATTCGTGCCAGTCTTTGTAAGTGACGACCATTTTCTGGACGATCTTCTTAATGTTCTTGTTGGCAGCTTCAACAGCACCGTTCATTTTTGGTATGTAAGGAGAAGAGTTATGATGCTCAATCTTGAATTCCTCACACAGTTCTTTCATCATTTTGTTGTTCAAATTTGAACCATTGTCAGTAATGATCTTGCTGGGAACACCATATCGGCAAATGATGTTATTCTTGATAAACCTCACAACCACTTGTCTTGTAACGTTGGCGTAAGATGCTGCTTCGACCCATTTGGTGAAGTAATTAATTGCCACTAAGATGAAACGATGACCGTTTGAAGCTTTTGGTTCGATCATCCCAATCATGTCAATACCCCACATGGAAAAAGGCCATGGAGATGAGAGAACGTTGAGTAGAGTCGGTGGCACATGGATCTTATCTGCGTAGATCTGGCACTTGTGACATCTTTTCACGTGTTTATAACAGTCAGATTCCATTGTCATCCAATAGTATCCTGCTCTTAAGATCTTTTTGGACATTGCATGCCCATTTGAATGAGTTCCAAAGGACCCTTCATGCACTTCATGCATTAACATGTCTGCTTCGTGTCTGTCCACGCATCTGAGCAAAACCATGTCGAAGTTTCTTTTGTATAGCACATCTCCGTTCAGGAAGAAACTGCCAGAAAGCCTCCTTAGAGTTTTCTTATCTTTGTTTGATGCCCCAAGTGGGTACTCTTGAGTTTGAAGGAAGCGTTTGATGTCGTGAAACCACGGTTTATCATCGATGACTGCTTCGGTTGCAAACACATAGGCGGGCCTTTCAAGGCGCGTAATTCTGACTTTAGGCATATCGTTCCAATGATTGACTTTGAAAATGGAAGATAAAGTAGCCAAGGCGTCTGCCATTCGATTCTGATCTCGAGGTATATGGTGCAATTCAACCTTGTTGAAGAAAGTCAACAGACGTCTTGCATAATCTCTGTAAGGAATCAAGCCAGGGTGGTAAGTTTCCCATTTGTCTTTGATTTGATTGATCACGAGGGCTGAATCTCCATATATGTCTAGGATCTTGATCCTTAAGTCAATGGCTTCTTCGAGACCCATGATACAAGCTTCATATTCTGCGATGTTGTTGGTGCAATCAAATAGCAATCTGGCAGAGAACGGGATGTGAGTACCCTTGGGAGTGATGATGATTGCCCCAATTCCATTGCCAAAAGCATTTACTGCTCCATCGAAAATTAGGCCCCATCTTGATCCAGGATCAGGACCTTCTTCAGGTAACGGTTCGTCACAATCTTTCATCTTCAAGTACATGACATCTTCGTCAGGAAAGTCAAACTTGAGAGATTGATATTCATTAATTGGCTGGTGCGCCAAATGATCGGCGAGAATGCTTCCTTTGACCGCTTTTTGAGCACGGTACTCGATGTCATACTCGGATAACAGCATTTGCCATCGGGCAATCCTTCCTGTTAATGTAGGCTTTTCAAAGACGTACTTGATTGGATCCATTTTGGAGATTAACCAAGTAGTATTGTTGATCATGTATTGGCGGAGACGTTTTGAAGCCCAAGCCAAAGCACAACATGTTTTTTCGAGCATGGAGTAACGAGACTCACAATCTCTGAATTTCTTACTCAGGTAATAGATAGCATGCTCCTTCTTACCGGTTTCATCTTGTTGTCCAAGCACACAACCCATGGATTCTTCTAACACGGTAAGGTACATGATTAGTGGTCTTCCTTCAACCGGAGGAATCAATATTGGTGGTTCTAACAGGTATTCCTTGATACTGTCGAACGCTTTCTGGTAATCTTCAGTCCATACAACCCCTTGATCTTTACGGAGAAGCTTGAAAATTGGCTCACAAGTAGCAGTCATTTGAGAGATAAATCTGGAGATGTAGTTCAATCGTCCAAGAAATCCTCTTACTTGCTTTTCAGTTTTTGGTGCAGGCATCTCTTGAATAGCTCTGACTTTGTCGGGATCTACTTCGATACCTCTTTGGCTGACAATGAAACCCAAGAGTTTTCCAGATCTAACCCCAAAAGTACATTTGTTAGGATTCAAGCGACGCTGATATTTCCTTAGTCGTTGAAACAACTTCAAAAGGTATTCAATATGTTCTTCTTCTGTGCTGGACTTGGCTATCATGTCGTCCACATAAACTTCAATTTCTTTATGCATCATGTTATGAAAGAGAGTAGTCATTTCCCTTTGGTAAGTTGCACCTGCATTCTTTAATCCAAACGGCATCACTTTGTAGCAAAAGGTACCCCATGGGGTGATGAAAGATGTCTTCTCCATGTCTTCAGGAGCCATCTTGATCTGATTATAACCGGAGAACCCGTCCATGAAGGAAAAGACGTTGAACTTAGCGGTGTTATCAACCAGCATGTCGATATGTGGTAATGGAAAGTCATCTTTTGGACTGGCCTTGTTCAAGTCACGGTAGTCAACACACATTCTGACTTTACCATCTTTCTTCGGAACTGGCACTATGTTGGCCAACCATTGAGGATATTCTATGGTGACAAGAAAACCTGCGTCGAGTTGCTTTTGAACTTCTGTTTTGATCTTGTTAGCCATATCAGGGTGAGTCCTTCGCAATTTCTGCTTGTATCCAACCCAGACATGTCTTGGTAGGACCAGGCAAACACGTCAACGTATTCTTTGAGAAGGTCTGTCAACTTACTCTTGATATCAGCATCAAGCAGCGATCCAATGGTCACTTCTTTTTTGTCTTCTTCAGAACCAAAGTTGATTCTTTCTAAAGGCTCTTTGTGAGGCAGAATGGCTCTTTCCTCGTGCTTAAGTAATCGAGAGATCTCGTCCGGAATCTCTTCTTCTTCCTCTTCTTCGGCTTCGAACACAGGAAACTCAAAGTTGGGAGAGGACATAGGGTTATTGCATTCAATGGGTTTATCAATAGTAAATCTGCACATATGATTTATATTTATTTCAGAAAATTTATGAATGCAAGAGTGTATGCAGATTTTTTATTTTTATTTATTTTTGAAAAAGTTTTTTTTTGTTTGGGTTTTTTAGGATTACCATTTCCAGAAAAAGCAAAAAATAAAACACATAGCGTAGGGATTTCAAAATGACACTTTATTT
Source organism: Vicia villosa (assembly GCF_029867415.1). Taxonomy (NCBI): domain Eukaryota; kingdom Viridiplantae; phylum Streptophyta; class Magnoliopsida; order Fabales; family Fabaceae; genus Vicia; species Vicia villosa. The sequence continues at coordinate 42,747,323 of NC_081181.1, read as the reverse complement.
ATGATTCATTTTTGAAACAAAGCCCTAAACACAAACTCATTTGTCTTGGGCAGGACAAAGAGGGAAACTTTTAAAACAAAGCCCTATACACAAAGTTATTTGGGCGGAACATTTAAAAGCAAAGCCCTATAAAACATCTCTCTGCTTTGGGCTAGGCAGGAGGTCAAAATAGCAGCGAGGTGATTACTTTGAGCGGCGAACAACATTCGGAACGTCGACAGCTTTCCAGTAGCAACGAACTCCTCTGTGTATTATGTATTCAGGAAAATTTTCCTCAGAATTATCTTCAGTATTGACATTGACCGCTGGTCGAGCAGGATTTGAAGGTCCTGGTCTGTCACCCTTGTTCTTTGTAGAGTTGAAACGGTCTTCTTCTACTTCTTGAAGAGCATAAGATGAGTCACAATCCTCAGAATTTTCAGGATGTATTTCCCAATCTTCAGGATGAAGAGACTCGTTATCAGAGACACTTTCCAAGTCAACTGTGGGGCCATCTTCCCCTTCATCATAAAAAATGGCGTTTATGTGATAATAACCATCTTCAGGATTATAAATCTTTGGAGATGCGTTGAAGCCGAAATCTTCAGTAATTTCAGGCTGTTGTGAAAATTGAGAGGGCTGATAAACCTCTTCTGGTTGACTATTATATTCAAAGGGATCTCCCCATGCAGTTGGTTGGATGTCTTCAATCGAAATCTTTGAACTTTCAGGTGCGGTATATTTCACCATATAATCATATTTGCCACTTGGTTGTCCCAAACTGTCCCAGACCTCTGCAGGAACAGGCGCAGTTTCGTTGGCACTTGTTTTGACTTTGCCTCTGGTTTTCTCTGAAGGAGGATAGAACGGTGCATACGGTTCTTCCTGAGATATGTATCCAGAGTCATTGAGATAACATTTCCATTCTTCTTCAGGATCGGGTAGACCTTCTTCGATGCATTCTTCGATAAGGACATTAACCTCTTTAGGAATCGGGTTAAGGAACCCTCCACTAATGAAGGTTTCTTTGATCGGACGAAGGGTTTCATCCTTCTTGGTGCAGTTTGAGAACATTGGCGAACATCCGAGTCCTGCTCTGGTTTCGTTCTTGGTAGGGATCACAACTTGCCCCCAGCCAGTGGTAGTTCCATCTTTCACTACTTTTACTGCCTCTTTGTAAGAAGAGATTGATGCTTTCTTTTTGGAAGATTCGTCTTCTAAAGAGAGACCTTGGAACTGAGTTCCTTCCTCATTATCAGCACTTATGAAAGAGAAATTAGATAAATGGCTCAGCATCAAGGCTTGTTCTCCACTTATCGTTACCAATTTTCCATTTGTTACAAATTTTAACTTTTGATGGAGCGTAGAAGTTACTGCCCCTGCTTCGTGGATCCATGGTCGTCCTAACAGACAGCTATAAGCAGCTTGAATGTCCATGACCTGGAAGGTGATTTGAAATGTATGTGGACCAATTGTCATGGGAAGGTCGACTTCGCTAATAACAGATTTTCGCGATCCATCAAATGCTTTGACTACTACACCACTGAACTTCATAGGCATTCCTTGGTAAGATAAACGAGCAAGAGTCGTCTTTGGCATCACATTCAAGGAAGATCCGGTGTCTACCAACACATTGGACAAAGAGTCTGACTGACAATTCATAGAAATGTGCAGAGCAAGATTGTGATTTTTGCCCTCCTCTGGGAGTTCTTCATCACAGAAGCTTAAATTGTTGCAAGCTGTTATGTTGGCTATTATCCCATCAAAATGGTCAACAGTCACATCATGATCTACAAAAGCTTGGTCCAAGACTCTCATCAGGGCGTCCCTATGGGCTTCTGAATTCAACAACAATGAAAGTATTGAGATCTTTGAAGGAGTCTGCATAAGCTGATCCACAATCTTGTATTCACTTCTTTTGATAAGCTTCAAAATTTCATCAAAGTCAGGATTGACATTGGTTCCACTGGATTGACCAACATCAGTGCTTGTATTACTGATAGGAGTTTCCACAGGATTCCCCACTGGTGTATTAACAGGATTTTGCCTGGTTGCGGGAGCAATAGGCTGCTTTGGAGGTAGTGGAGTGTACACACGTCCACTTCTTGTTACTCGACTCACATCAGCGATGTGCACGACAGATGAAAGAGTAGGTAAAGGAACTTCTTGTCCATCCTTTATCATTGTTGCATTGTAGTTGTATGGAACTGCCTTGTCAGAGTCATAAGGAACAGGTCCAGGTAGACAAATGATCAAAGGAGCAACAGGAACCCTTGGCTTGTTGTAAGTAACTTCTATTCGCTCAGGCATGTTGAAATGAGGAACGATGACGTTAACTTTAGGCATTTCCGAGTTGATATCTGAGACTAAAAGCTCATGCGGATAACATCCTATCATGTTAACTTCATCTTCATTCCTATTTCTGTAGATCTGAATAGTACCATTATCTAGCAAGACTTGAAGATCTCTTCTCACAATCGAACATCCATGAGGATCTACACAACATATGCTACAGGAACCGTAGTGATGCTGGCGAAAATTCTGTCCTTGACAGAAAGTAGCGTGCATTTGTACCAAATTTGCTCTTGAGAAATTGATATTATAGACTCGATATGGACCAGGACATCCATACACCATGTTTACAACATGCCCTCCATGATTGGGCAGCGGATTTGCTTGCACATTAGGATTCAAACTTCTGAAAGAGAGAAGATTAGATCTAACCAACCTCTGAACTTCATATTTCAAAGCTATGCAATGCTCAAGATCATGGCCAGGTGCTCCTTGATGATAAGGGCATGAGACCTCAGCTTTGTACCACCATGGTAGTTTCTCAGGTACTGGTAGTGGTGTTTTAGTTTGAACAAGACCTCTTTCAATCAAAGCAGGGTACAACTCTGTGTAGGTCATTGGAATTGGATCAAACTGTGGAGCTCTTTGTACACGATTCTGATTATTGTTGTTAAACTGTTGAGCCTGTTGTCGAGGCTGTTGTTGTTGAAACTGCGGGGTAAATCCCGGATTTGGTGCTGTATTAACGACTGGTGCGATAGCAGCAATCTGTCGTTGACGATTGACATTTGCTCTTGGCTTTCCTTGGGATACCATGTCAACACTTTGTTCTTTCTTCTTTGGGAAACCACTTCCGAACTTTTTGGTTCCGCTTGAAAATCCACCTTCTTTAGTTAGACGTCCGGTTCAGACTCCTTCTTCTAGACGGATCCCCATGTTTACCATTTCGGTGAAATCACTTGGAGCACTAGCAATCATGCGTTCATAGTAAAATGGGCCAAGAGTATTCAAGAAGATCTTTGTCATCTCTTTCTCTTTTAACGGTGGATTAATTTGAGCAGCAGTTTCTCTCCATCGTTGGGCATATTCTTCGAAAGTTGAGCTATAGATCGGAGCTGGTCTCTGTCTGGAGCCATATCCGAGTTGTATTTGTATTGTCGGACAAAGGCCTCGCCTAGGTCATTAAAAGTCCGAATGTTAGTGCTATCCAATCATGTGTACCACTTCAGTGCGGCACCAGTCAAACTGTCTTGAAAGTAATGGATGAGCAACTGATGATTATCTGCATAAGTAGACATCTTCCGGGCATACATCACGAGATGGCTTTGTGGACAAGAACTACCTTTGTACTTCTCAAAGTCTGGGACCTTGAATTTAGCAAGTATTTGTACACTGGGAACCAAACATAGTTCCTGGGCATTCTTTCCAAACAAATCTTTGCCACGAATAGCTTTGACTTCTAGCTGTATCTTGTTGAACTGTTCTTGGAGATCTTCCACAAGATTACGCTGATTTGTGCTATCGCCTTGATCATGATAAATCTCATTGCCTTCATAAGGAACAGTGTGAACCATAGGAGTCGCAACTGTCATAGTGGGTTGAGAGAGTGCCATAGTGATCTGAGAAAAAACTACCCCCTGATTTGGAGTGAACAGTGAACTTTGTGCAGCGGGCGCTTAAGTTGTGGATGTTGGAATCCTAGAGAAATTATGGCGAAAACCCGTACCAAAGCTGAAAGGCGTGCCCCAACCTTCTGGCATGGAGAAAGATGGAATGCTGAATGCAACTATAGAGACTGGAGTAGTGACTTCAGATGTCACTGTTGCTTGACTGTTGGGTGGCGGCGGCTGATTCTGTGCGGCCATTAAGGAGTCAACCAGAGTAGTGAGACTTTCCAACTTTTCTTGAAGGGTGGCAACTGTACCACGGAGCTCAATATTCTCTTGTTCAGAGTGTTCCATTACTCTTCTTCTACTTGAACGAGTATTGTATCTGTGATCTGATTGCGAGCGCGGTCGAGAAACTTTGAGACGCGATAACTTGACGATATAATGGAGAAAGATCCAAAAGATGAGACTCTATACAACAGACTCGATATGCAAAATGATGTATGCAAAAAGAAGTTTATGATTTTTTCCAAATATTTTAAAGATTATTTTCTTGCAAACATTGGAACACAAACTGTGATTTTATTGAAATAATGGGAAAATGTTACAACATTGGAGCGTAGCTCCTTACAAAAGCAAATGATAAGTAAAAAGCTAAACAATCCTAAGCATCTTCATCAGACGAAGAACCAAATGCATTGTGCAGCTTGAGCTTCAGGATTTCTTTCCCATAGTGAGCTTTCAATTCGGCCTTTTCGGTCCTTAGCTTGTTAACAACATTCTTCCAATCGTCAGGAGTTGGAGCGTTGCTTGTTGAGCCTTCAAGCTTTTTCTTGCTTTATTTGATGTACCTCTTGATTGCAGCGTCTTTCTGACGAATCTTCTCATCTTTACTCATGAGCCATCCATCTTGACAGTAGAGGGTTTCCTCGTGATCTTTCACTCGTTTCTTCAACCTTCTGTTTTCCACATCGGTCTTACGAAACTTATCTTCCCAAGCATCTTTCTCTAACCTCATCTTGGCTAAAGTGTCTTGGTATTCCTCCATAGTGGGAATGTTGGGCAGTTGAGATACCACAGGAAACATGGGTTTTTCATAAGCATAAGGCATTTGAAACTCCTTTTCTCTTTTCTTTACCCAGCAGGTGTAGGCGTCCATGGCAATGCAATTTCTTGCCTTACCTTTTTCTTTCCATCAGACGTCGTACCAAGCTCTCACCATTCTTGTTTTCAACCTTTAAGGATCATCCCCTTCTTGATAGAAGTAGCCTTCCACTGTGGGACCAATGGGTTTAGTTGAATTTGCATACCCGAGTTGTCGTTGGGCTAAAACTGGATTGTAGTTAATTCCTCCTTGTGTACCAATGAAGGGTATGTTGGCGAACTCTCCACAACTATCAATGGTTTCTGTACCACAGCGAGCCAAGGTATACCAATGAATATCATTATTAGTAAGAGACATAAGTCTTCGAGGCCAACGCAAACCTTCTCGGTTTTCCGTGAAGATAGGAGACTTAGGTAAGTGTGAAACAATCCATTTGAACAACAATGGTGCACAACATACAATGACTCCACCGCCTTGGCGATTCCTATGATGAACAGAGAAATACATGTCACCAAGCAAAGTCGGAACAGGATTTCCAATCAGAAAGATCTTTATGGCGTTGATATCAACAAAATCGTTGACGTTGGGAAACAGAACCAACCCATTGATGAGCAAGGCTAGTATAGCTTCAAAAGCTATCATGCTACCAGTTTCGATGAAATCAAAGGCTTTCTTTATTAGGAAGTGTGAAGTTAAACCCGGGAGGTTTCCTTTGGTAGTTCAATTACTCTCTACTTCAGATTTCTTCAAGTGGATACTTGCTGCAATGACGTGTGACTTAGGAATGGCTTCCAAACCATTGAAGGGTATTTTGTCAGACACAGGAATACCCAAAAGATTGGCATATTCTTCCAAAGTCGGTACCAACTGGTAGTCTGGAAAGGTGAAACACCGGTAGACGGGATCATAGAACTGAACCAGAGTTTTGAGAAGTCCTTCATCAACATGAGTGTTCAGGATAGGAAAAAGCTTTCCATAACTTTTCCTAAAATCGGAAGGATCTTGTACAGAAGATGCTAACTCTCTTAGTTTTTCCACATCAGGCGCCTTGAAACCGTACTTTTTGGTATGCCTTTTTACCCCTTCCATAACTAAATCCTATAATGTTTGCAAAGAAAATCCTCTAAATCTTTGGAAAAATCATGTTTTTTTTTTTTTTTGAAAAGATGGATTTTTTAATGAATGTATGAATGCATGGATGCATGAATGCCACATATTCAAACATGGTAAAGCAAACATGGTAATGCAAACATGGTAACGCAAACATGGTATTGCAAATATGGTAATACAAACATGGTACACATAGGTTCAAAGGTCCAGCGTCACGAGCATGAGGTCAGAGAACCAAACATGGGATAGTACTAGGGGTTAATCACCTGCACAACATGTTCTACTGATACGTCAGAGTCTACATTTTTCTTTCGGATATTACCGGCTTGCACGACTGAACTTGTGAGCCAGCAATATTCTCAAGAAAAAATCGTCTGAGTGTGGCTCTCCGCATGACAACTAATCCAAGTCTACACCTGAATAGTTTCTGCGCCACAACTTAATAAGGCCAGGATGGGTTGGGGTTCTACGGCCAACTCAGCTTCTACAGTTCAATGAAAGCAATAATGTCTTCGCTACGAAACATGCTAAACATATATTACCAACAAGGAACCTCCACTGAGCAGAAGGATTCTCACATACGCCTGTACATGACTATACCCTCCACCTAATTCTTATGTGTACTTAATCCGGGTTAGGATTTGTCCATAATGTATCACTTGTAACAGAACCACACATGTAACAGAACCAGAACCACACATGTAACACAAATAAAAACATAACAATTTGAATTAACCCTTCCTTTGGAAACAATAAAAAGATGGTCCCCAGTGAAGTCGCCATTTTTCTGTCGCGGGGAAAAATCGTATCTTTTTCGGGATGAGACACCTGATGCCTTCTTTGGGCTCGAGTGCTCAAAAAATGATTTTTCTTTTGTTTCGACCAAACTTTTTATTGTTTCCAAAGTAGGAAAAGGAAAAAAGCTGCAATAACCTTAAAAGTGGGGGAGAGATTCCGGGTAAGAGAGTTGGTTAGACGAAGGGAAGGTATTAGCACCCAACGTATCTATAGTACTCTATAGGTTTCTTTGTTATGTTTGTTTCATTCTATGTTATGGTGGAGGTTCTGTTGTGAGATAGGTGGGAAACTAAGGTGTTTGTTTGATTATGCTCGCAAAGATCATCGCGATCCTCTGCATACATATCCCTTAGAGGGAATCAGAGCATCTGTAGCTCGGGTCTACGGGTGCTAAGGTTTGAATGGTTTGAGGGAGAAGTTTTGCTCGCCAAGAATACGACCTTGTGCCTACGTATTCTCAAAGGGATGTTGAGAAAGTCAGAGCAATCGTAGTTCCCACTTATGCTAGTGGAAGCAAAGGAAAAGAGACAAATGTCATCTAAATGTTCGATGTATCTAATCTATATCATCACATACATCTGTTTGATTTTGTTTGAAAATCTTTTCATTATAAGCCCTGGGCCATGCCACTTATGGTGCTTAGAATGATAAAGATGTTTTTTAGCCAGCCTTGTGGCAAAAACTTTCAATGAAGTCAGCCTTGTGACAAAAAGTTTTGATTAATCAGCCAGCCTTGTGGCAAAAGTTTCAATGAAGTCAGCCTTGTGACAAAAACTTTGATTAATCAGCCAGTATGGTGGCAAAAAGGTTTGATTGATTAACCAGCCTTGTGGCAAAAAAGTTAAGTTGATTGATTGATTGATTGATTGTTTGTGATGATATAGAAGAGATACTCCTATCATAGAGATGATATATGTCTAATCTCCTAGGGTATTTGATTTGGATATTAGGGATGCTTATAACAAGCTCGTGGGTCCTTGTACGAAGCCCAAGAGGAGGCTATTCGAGGGTCCTTGCATTGTAAGCCCAAGAGGAGGCTATGGCAGGGACAATCGAGGGTCCTTGCATTGTAAGCCCAAGAGGAGGCTATGGGAGGGACAAGTCGTTTGTACGAAGCCCAAGAGGAGGCGTGGTATAGTTGGTTTGAGCTCTTAGAGCGATTTCACCGGGAAACCATACTCTATGTCCTAACCTAAACTAAGGGAGATTCTTTGCACGAAGCCCAATAGGAGGCTATGGGGAACCTAGTGTTGTACTAAGTTGAACAAGCATATATAACATGAACAAACACATGAACAAGTATGAACAAACATGGACAAACATGAACAAGTATGAACAATTACATATATATGACAAAGTGTGTGTATATAATGGAGTTTATGAAGGAAATATACCTGTAAGCATGATCCATTTGTATACACGGGGCTCGGGATTTATACTCGGGGAGAGGCCCATTGAGTTATCCATGGCTATGTAAACAAATATTTACAAAGGGGCTTTGGGACTTATACCTACATGGAGGCCCATGGTATATTTTTGGGAAGATTTAAAGAAAACCTTCATTTTTTGATTTGTTGTTCGAGGTTAAAAAACAAATTGATCGAGGTATGTACAAAAAGGTGTTTGTACAATGAAATACCTAATTTCATGTACGGGAATGGGACTTATACCTATGTGGAGGCCCATGTTTTATTTTATAAAAACATGGTTGATTGTTATGAAAAACGCGAGGTTTCGTCGTTTAAAAACTGTTTGAAAGTTTTGTTTTGAAAAACGTTTTCTGTTTTAAAAAACTGTACAAAGAAAAGGAAAGGGACTTATACTCTCTAATATTCGAGAGGCCCAGTTTTGAAAATCAATTGATCAATCCAAAAAGATTTGATCAAGAGTTTTTTTTTAAAAGAAAACCAAAAAGAAATGGTTTATTGTGTTGAAAAACTTTGATCATTTGTTTTAAAACAGTTTGAATTTTGACAAAAGTCAACTTAATTAAGATAAAAACAAATTTTATGCTTAATTAAGACCTAAGTGATTAGGGTTTGATCACAAAAATAATTACAAGTGATTAAGTTTGAAAATCAAATGAAAAACAATATTTAAAGTATTAAAAAACACTTAAAAACATGTCATTTTAAACCTATTTAAAAATGTATTAAATAAATATTTTTTTGTGATTTTTTTGGATGTTCATAAAATACATATATTAAACAAAGAGTGTGCAAAAAATGAAGTGGAGATGATTAATTTTGATTGGTTAATTAATTAAGTGAAGTTGTAAAGAAAATGAAGAAAAGATGTGTTAAAAAATTGGGTTTTGGTCCTGCCAGGTGTAGCAACCTGCCCTAAAAATTTAGCTTTTAGAGTCGCCACCTATTCTGAAGGGCGAATAGGAAACCCTACGCAGTTATGAGATTCGGGGTAAGTTATTATAATCAGGTCGAGGGAAGGTGTTAGGCACCCTCAACCCTTTCCTATTGGCTTTGAATCTAAGGTAACAGTTTATGGCTAAAATATTTAGGTTTTATAGCTAAGGAAGTGAATAGGGGAAAAATTGAGATTTTAGGGAAGGGGACTCGCCTTGGTTATCCAAGTGCCTACGTATCTCCTTATGGAGAATCAGAGTCAACGTAGTTCGGGCACAGGGTTGTACGCCTTTGAATTATTATGAGATTGTTTGAAGTTGTTTTGAAATGCGAAGTTCGAAGGTATTTTGAATTACCTTATCGTAGTTGTGAACATCGCAGTGTTTGAAAGGATGTAAATTCGTAGTATCGTGGTTTAGTGTTTTTAGATTTGGGCGTACAACCCTGCTTTGATATGTCACCGTTAGATGCAGTGACCAATAGATTTGGTCAGTATAGCTAACGGATTGAGGGGCATTGCTGGTTACTCAGATCGATAGATTGATCTTCGCGGGCAGCAAATTAAATGTATTTTGAAATTATATATTTTTTTTATCTCTCGTCTACTGCGACTAATAGCTTTAGTCAGGTCGAGGAGAGAATTAATCGAAGGTTAATATTCTTTGCCAAATGGGATTGGACAAACCCTAATGGGTGAATAAACCTTTCTAGAGTTTTTTGTGATTTAATGTAACAAAAATTAATTAATCAATTAATTCGAATAATCGAAATAATCGAATAATCGGGACATGTTATAATTCTAACTCTAGTCCTAATTTTATTATTTTTAATCCCAATTTTAAATTAAATAATATGTATATAAAATAATTGAGAGTAACTATATACTTATGCAAATAATATATAAAAAATAATTAAACAAAACCTGGACAGGAATCTTGTGAATCAGCTTATTGATGGTGTATGGTAAGGCTTCACGCTGTGAGTCATTGGATCTTCACGCTGTCTGGATCTAAAGGCTGCCAACGGAGGGTGCATGGTAGTCTTCAGGAGAGTGATGCGCTGGACCTGCAAACAAATGTAAACAAACAAAATGCTAAAAATAATGTTTGACGCCAGGAGTTGAACCTGCGTCTTCATGGTCACGCTTCACATCCCTTGCCAATCCAACCAATTTTCTCATTCGTTTATATTATAATCATCAAATAATATATAATAAAACAAACGCATAGAATGGTAATTGGAAAGAAAAGAGTCAAAGTGGGCCCCTTGGGAATGTTGGTGCACCAATCGAAGGAAGAGAGAGAGGAGTCAGAATTTGACCCTCCAACCATATTGCCTTCGCGTGGAGAGAAAGTTAAGGCCTTTTGACTGGCCAATCAGAAATCTGGACGGAGCCACGTGTGCCATCTCCCACCTGCATCTCCTTGATGCCACCGGAACAGTAGATCTGTTCTTCTTCTCCGGCGACGGACCGACCCCAACCTGCAAATCTTGACGAAAAAACAAAAACAAAAGATCCAGATCCACTAAACTTCATGCCACGAGTTCGATGGAATCATTGGTTTGGAGAAAAAAGGCCTGCAACTATGGAAACGGAAACGAGAGCTTTTTGTGCCCTAACAATGGCACTCTCCAATTCAGGGTCTCACCTTCACATGTGATACGTTAGAACTGTTCTAATTAAACACATGAACACTTTTATGCGCATCAAATCGATTAGAGAGGCATAAAATTGTGAATTCGATGCTTTGATAGTCTTACCTCCGGTGGAGACGAGAGAGGAGGTTCTTGGACGTTGTTGGCCTCGTGTAATGATGTGGATCAGTTGCTGGGACCTTCAGGAACGAGAATATGTGCTTGAGAGCGATGGAAATCTCCTGATACTCGTGATGAGAGTTTACACTTTGTTTTTGATTTTTTTACTTTTAGAAACCCTAGTATTTACCTCAATCTCCTCCCCCCTTGTGGCTGCCCTCTCCTTTGACTATATATATGGATCCATTAGGTTAAAAAACAAAGAGAGATCCATGATTAAATGCCCTTGAATTTTTGATTGAAAATCTCCATCAAAACTTACTATTTTAAGCTCATGCTATTTACAAATCCTTTTCCACATATTTTTGTTTTAAAATATTGATATTGGATCAATTACATGTGTTATAGAATCTTATTTCATTTAATCTTGATTTACTTTGATTTTATTTGATTTTAAGTTGTAAAAATCAAAATAAAAATAAAATAAATCCATAAAATAATGGGAAATTGATCCATGGACTCTTTATGAACCTAATATTTCGTGGAAAGTGCCATATGATAGGCCCATTACTTGAAAATAAGAAATTCATCAATTAGGGCTTCATGCATTTTTTCAAAAATCGGCCAACTTGTGCGCATCGTACCTCTCTCCGTTTTAATCGTACGAATGTACTCTACGACTTTTTAGAAAGCTCAGGGAGTCCTCTAAATGACATCTTTGATTTCATTTCAATTGAAGTTTCCATGCTCGAGTTATGAGCTTTGACCTAAAAGATGTTTTTGTTGACCTTTTCCGAGGACCTGTAATATATTGCACCATATCTTCCAAATGGTTCATTTCTTGATTTTGGGCCCTGTCATACCCCAAATTTGTCCTACCCTTTATTTTCTAACTGGCTTTGGATTTACATTCATGTACATGCATCACTTAGATCATAATCCATACCCATGCATGCATATCATTGGTCAATCAAAGGCTAGCAAGAAAAGCTCCATTACAAAGAAGTTTGATCAGAGAATAAGGAGACTGAGGTATAATCATGTGGTTCTATGTTCAAGGAAGTCCTCCTGGATTGGGGTTTCTCTCAGTCTCAATTCAAGGCATAAATTGAAGGGTACAAGCTTACAAATCATCTGGTCTCCCAAATCAGGGTTTCTTTGACCAAAGTCAACCAATTGACTTTCTGGTCAACATCTGATCAGGAATGGACTCTATGAGTGGGAAGCTTCTCATACTGACTATGTGGACGTGTTTGATTGACTGGATTTGACTGGAAGGGATTTAATCGGGAATTTCATCAATAGTCGGAAAAATCAGAACAGTTGACTTTTGGGTCAAAATCAGAAGAATTATTCAAATATTGACTTTTGGTGGAAAATTAATCAAGGAAAGTCGAAGAATGGATAAAATCGGGAGTTCGACAAAGAGTTGCCAAAATAGCAAAAAACAAGTTTCCAACACTTAGAAAAATTTTGGATGCTTTAAATCTTGATGGACAGTCCACTTCAGCACTGATTTACACGTGGCAAATGACATTTTTTGGAGAAATGTCCAACACCAAAGTTGTTCCTCTCATGGAGGAGAACAACTTTGTAGTTGAACACTTTTTCATTTGAAGCTTGTATGAAGAGATAAAATGGTGTGAAGTTGCTGAAAAGTCACTTGACCCAAGTCACAATTCAGGTCACAAGTCAGGTCATGACCTAGCATTTTGTCAAACACGTGGCAGGCCAAATCTCAAGCCAGTTTTAGAGCTCTACAAAAGTGCCATGAATGCAAACTTGGTATGTATCTCTTTCTTGCCATCACCTCTATCCATTGAAGCAAGAAGTGAGTCAATTGAACCAGTATCGAGTGAGAGGCAAGCTTCCAAAGTAGAGCCTCCACACTAGCCAGGATGCAGCGCCAGGCAGGCCCAAAATTCAGGTCATGACCTGGCATTTCCACAAACACTTGGTGGGCTAAATTCAAACGCAGTTTTCTTCCTCCACAAGCCTTCATTTTGAACAAGCTTAATATTGAAGTGTTCTTTGCCACGCCCCCTATCCATTAAACCTTGTTTCATTAATTTTGGGCAAGCATGGAACAAGAAAGAGAACTCTGAAGTCATGCCCCGGTCAAGATCATTCCTACGCCCTGCATGTAGTACTGAGCCTTGCCATGCACACGTAGGGCATGCACCAGCCATGCAACCAAGTTCCATGTTACTTTGTGGAAGCTCCAAGCATTATCCCAAGAAGCCTATAACATCAATATTGTTCCATTACATGCCCTCTTTGCAATGAGTCCAAAAATGGCTTAATTGGAGGACTATGGTGAGAGATATGAGCATGGGAAGAAAGCACTTCGAGCATCTTTCTTGGCATGAGGTATAGTAGAACCTTGCAGCAAACCTTGATAGCATTAACACATCACCATTAGCTTTTCTTCATTAAACCATGCACACATTGTATATGTGAAAGCATTTGGGAGACTTGCCATAATTACACAAACTTGTGCATTAAGCATTGCCAAATAAAGTCCCACATTCAAGAGGAGTGGAAAGTTGCTGCAAGGTGCTCACTCATTGGAATCCCACACTCAAGAGAACTATTCCATTCACCTCACACTTGCCCTATAAAAGCATATGCAACCCTCACTTTATTCAGTCACGATTCACAAAAACTCACACACTCTCCTCTCTCTCACTCTCATTTCACACTCTTTCTCTCCTCATTCTCCCCCTCCTCGATTCTCTCTCTTTCCTCACTCCGGCCACCCCTTCCACCACCATAACTGAAATCTCAGGCCACCCTAACCAACTCCAACAAACTTCTCCGGCCACTACGAAACTCTTCAACCACACCTTCATCAAGCTATCTTCCAGCCATGGTTCATGCAGTTCAAGTGTAGCAAACCGAGTTCAAGCATCATCAAGCTCCATTTCTTCGCCATCAAGCTTATGAGTTCAAGCATGGAGAACTGAGTTTACTTCTCAGCAAGGTTAAAGATCTCTTCAGAGTCATCACCAAGCTCCACGCATCAAGAGGAAGTAGGAGAAGCCTCTTGCATTTTTTCAAGACTTGCGTCAGGTAAGATCTAGAAACTCTCTCAACATGTTAGCTATATCTAATAGGTCATGTGCATCTGGATTTTGAACTTACATATATGCTATACTGCGTGTTATGCTGGTATGAAGCTTTCATTCTTGAACGGTTTCGATCTGGTTAATATGATGCTTGCTTGCGTGTTTGAACTATGTATTCAAGGTCTATGAATGTTAGAATCTGTTAGGACTCCATTGGTATGCTTGCAGTCGATTTTGGTGATGTTACTCATAGTTAGGGTTTTTGGATTCGTATTCGGTTTTGACATTTAAGTGAGAATCAAGGGAAACTGAGGCCAGATCCATGATCTACGCAAGAATCCGAGCAAAACGATGGTATTTTGATTAATTTCTGGAAAATTTCACTCGTCTCCGCCGTGAGCTGGCCGGAGAAGACGACCGGAGCTCTGCTCCGGCGTCTGTGCATGTCTGGACGACGACATCTCTCTCCGCTGACGTGGAGCTCTCGCACTGGTTCATGTTCCCACACTTTTGCCATTTTGTTTTATCTCAATCATTAGGACGATGCATTGGCAAGCTACTATTGGGTCATGGTGTTTTACTTTGTCCTATTCTACTTAAAATCCACTGCACCAATTGACTTATTGTTACTATATGATTTCATGTTACGTTCCCATGTGAAAAATATGAACAATAAAGTGTAAATAATGGCTGAATAAATGCAATAAAAATGAAATGATGGAGTGGCATTGGGCCACACGCGCGTCTGGGCCTAGACTCTTTCTGGATTTCGCCCCCATTTTACTAATGCACCACTCTCCAATGACCTTGGGCCATGCGCTACTTAACTATCCCCACCCCCATTTCAGGCCCTGTTTTTGCTCTAACTAGTTTTAATTCATAATACTAATTGCTGATACACCCCCTTGCTGTTTAATAAAAACAAATTAAAAATTGATTTTCTTTTCTTCTTTCTTGCTTATTAATTGAATTTTTCTTAAATAAAAATGACAAAAATATTTTTACTCAATTAGACTTTTAGAATTTTATTTTCTTTTAATCGAATTTTAATTGTTGTTTCCTTGAATTTTGATTGGTTGATAAACCATAAAAAATAGATAGTTTTAGTCTTTAATTCAATAGTGTCTAACATGATCAAAAATGCAATTGCTTGTGAATGTTTTCATAAATAGTTTAGATTTTGTTCCTTTTATTTTTGTGAATATTTTTCATTGTGAAATACTTAAATAGATTTTGTTCCTTTATATTAGGAATTAGGTCAACAATTAGGCATAGAGAATTAGGCTAGTCCCCCACTCTTTCATTTCTTTTCTTTTACAACATAAAACACTAATAAAAATACTTGAATAAATTCCCCATAAAAAATACAAAGAAAATATTTAAAACATTAATAAAAAAAGTGAAAATCTTAAAAAGGGGATGGAAGCTTGGATCTCCCTTGCTTTAGGGAATCATTCGAGTGCCTGGATTTCCCTTGCTTTAGGGTTCCATTCGGGCGTAAGTTCCCACATTCTAAAAAACACAAACCATAGAGTAACTCGAGTTTCCCTTGC
Organism: Vicia villosa; assembly: GCF_029867415.1. Lineage (NCBI taxonomy): Eukaryota > Viridiplantae > Streptophyta > Magnoliopsida > Fabales > Fabaceae > Vicia > Vicia villosa. The sequence goes on along the minus strand of NC_081181.1, from coordinate 42,731,693 downwards.
TTTAGGGATTTCCTCGAAACACTCAAACTCTCTTTCCTCTCTCTTTTTCTTAAGGGCATTGTTATCTCCGCTCCATTGCATCCTAGGCTGTCCCCTTATGCAAGAGCGCGAGCGTTAACTCCGCCCAACTAAAAAACACAAAAACAAACAGAAAATCTTGAGCCGAACTACGGCGCTCTGATTCCTGAAAAGGATACGTAGGCATCAAGTCGCGGGGCTTGAACGAGCACATTTGTAAATATTTCCTTCTTTTCCCCATATTTTTTTGCATTCATTCGCATATAGACATAGACATAGTACACACCCTTTAGATAGAAGCAAACATAGGTGGATACCATCGAGTACGATGGGCGTGAGGGGTGCTAATACCTTCCCCTCGCGTAACCGACTCTCGTACCTTGATTCTCTGGTCGCAAGACCCTGTTCCCTCCTTTGTTAGGTTTTCTGATATTCCTTTCCCTTATGGGATAAATATATTGGTGGCGACTCTGTTCATTTTTCGCGAGCGTGCGACAGCTGGCGACTCTGCTGGGGATGTTGCTAGACCTATTGCGGGTCCATGCCTAGCGAGTCGATCCTAGCCTTTGTTTGTTTTGTTTTATTGGGTGTTTATTTGTTTTATGTCTATATCTTGTATATATGTTTGCATGTTTATTTTCTGTTTGCATATCATGTTTACTTCTGCTTGCACATCATGCATCTGGACTATATTATGGGTCCCCGTGGGGGCCACATATTTTTCTGCTTTGTTTTGCAGGTGGGGGGTTTTTGTGAGGTAAAAGGCCCACTACCCAGGCTAGTGACACATAGGATTAGCGTGGATGCTCATGTTGACTCCCGTGGCTCTTGCTACGATCGAGTTCGACATGGGGTACCACAACTGGGCGAGGTTCTTTCATGGAACACTGTGTCTGGCACGCTTGCTGCCTCAAACACTTTGTACCCCATGGGAACTGTAGACCCTAGTGACTACTAGGGACCACCTGTCCGTGTCTAGAATTCATACCTGTGAGTTTGGGGTGGGACAGGATACTAGCCTTCATCATACCCTGATTTCCATTTTGCAATCTGAAGCCGGAATTTTGAACCTGCTATAGCCAGTGTTACCCAGTTATTCAGAGCTGCGAGGGACATTCAGTCTCTCACTACATCACACACATGACACATCATGTTATTGCATCCACCTCACTTCATTCGTGGAGAATCCTAAAGTCTATTTCAAAAAAATAGTGACAAAATATACATTTTTTGCAAAAAAAAAAAAGAAAGAAGAAAAGAAAAGAAACGAAAAGAAATAATGAAAAGGCTTTAGGATTCTCCCAATGAAATGCATTCCGCCATATCATTTAACATGCATGTTCATTTATTTTCAGGAACTTTTGGCTTTGTCTTCGACCAACACATGGCCACATCAATGAAGACTGGTAGACGTAACCCCTCTTATTCTTTCCTGAATCCGAATCTGGATTCCCTTGGGTGTTTAGCAAAGAAGATTACGCCAGATGAGTCAACCAATTTCCGAGAAAAATATGGGTACATTCTGAGTCTTCTCAAGATGCCGTTCACCAAGTACGAGCAAGAGGGAGTTCACACTTTGCTTCAGTTTTATAATCCTTCCCTTCGCTGCTTCACGTTCACTGACTACCTCTTGGTTCCGACTTTAGAAGAGTATTCCTTATTTCTTGGCGTTCCTATAAAGAAGGAAGTACCATACTATGGTACCATGAAGGCCCCTGATTCCATTGAAATTGCTAAAGCTCTTTATTTGAGCAAGTCGGTCGTGGAAGCAAATCTCACTAAGAAGGGAGGAGGTCTTTGTTTTTGCATGGAGTTTCTGGTCAAAAGGGGTTGTGATGCTGCTGAAGCAAAAGAATGGGACACATTTAGGGCTATCTTGGCTCTAAGTATATATGGCATCGTGATGTTCTCAAACGTTCCTAACTTTGTTGACATGAATGCAATTCATATATTCATCTTGCAGAATTCGGTTCCTACACTTTTGGGGGACGTTTATCACTCCATTCATCACAAGAGTAGTCAGAAGGGAGGTTTGGTTAGATTCTATGCTCCGTTGTTATACCGATGGTTCAGGTCACATCTGCCTGAGCGTGGCGCTTTCGTTGATAATAGGCACACATCTAAGTGGGCTGAGAGGATTATGGGGCTGAGGTCTAAAGATATTGTCTGGTATAATAAAGCTTTAGAAGACATGGAAGTTGTTATGAGTTGCGGAAAGTTCAAGAACGTACCTCTTATGGGCCTTAGAGGTGGAATCAACTATAATCCCGTCCTGGCTAGGAGAACGTTTGGATACGCTTTTGTAAGTCCTCCTGAACAAACAGAGATTGCTGAGAATATTTTCTATCATTCAGCCACTGACAGTGGGCAAATGGCAGAAGCCGCCCAAGCTTGGAAAAATATTTGTTGGAGAGATAAGAAACATTTTGGTCAGAGAGACTGTGCTACTTATGAGGATTATACTAATTGGGTCAAATCTGTTGCTGATACTCAAGGGATGCCTTTCTCCCCTCAAGACCCTTTGTACCCCCCTGCTGGTAAACAACCCAACATTGTTTCCATGCCCCGTTACAACCAAACTGTGGAAGAGAATCGAAAATTGACTGAACAAGTGGAAACGATGCATGTTGAGATGAACACTGCTAGACAAGAGAAGCTTTCTGCTCTTCATAAGTTGAAATTAAAGGAAATAGAGCTCGAAGAATTATATGCTAGAGGGAGCACTTCTCAGAAGAGGCCAAGAATGACTGTGAGTTCTAAATCTACTGAAACCCAAGAGAAGAAAATAAAAGAACATTACGAGGCTCAGTTGGCAGAGTTGACTAAAAAGCTCCAGATTCAGACTGAAAATGCCAATTCAGAGAAATCTCGTCGCAAGAAAGCAGACAAACTCTTGTTGGATCGCCAGAATACCATAGAGAAGTGTTATGAAGAGATCCGAAAGCTGAAGGGCCAGATAAGAGAAAAAGACCAAAGTAATGCCCAAGTTCAAGAGGAAGCTAGGTATTGGGAGGTGAAGAATCGCCACATGGAAACAATGCATTTCAGAAAAGACCTGCTGATTCAAGAGATCATTAAGAGGCCCACCCGTGTTGAGACCAAGAAGCTCTTTGAAGAAATGAAGACTTGGAGTGATAAGAACATCGGAGAGAGCCCCCTCCGTCATGTGAATATGGAGGACCCTGCTTAATGCTGATTTTGTTGTAGAATCACCACCAGACCTGTTGGATGGGATTCCTGATTTTATTTTTGTATTTGTTGGCTCATGGGAGCAGAATATTTTGTACTTCAAGAACTCGGTTGCAAAATTGATCGATTATGTTTGCTTATCCTGGTTGTGCTTATCTTGGTTATGCTTCACTATCTTCTCCGTTATCTTGTGTTGTTGGTTTGAGACAAAGCTAAAAAGTCTTGAAAATAATAAAACATGCACACATGCACCCATGCACTCATATCATATTACATTTACAGGTTTTTATCATATTCTAATTGGGGTCCCTTCCAACAACAGATTTCTTTTCCGACGACGAAGCTGACTTTCTTACATCCCTACCGCACCAGAAACAACGAGAAGAGAATCATGGACCAATTTGAACAGAATCAAGCTGCCCTCCGTAGGGATATGGATGTTATGGGGGAAAGAATGACCCAACTTATAGAGACTTTCCATGTCGTTGTCCAAGGACAGGAAGAGCTCAGAAAGAGCGTTCCTGGGTTGATCAAAGATACTCCTACCAATTCTGTTGATGGAAGGGTGAAAACTAAGGAGACTCCTATCAATGAGACACTTAAAGTAGTGGATGACCACCATGAGGTTATCGATCTTGAACATGATCTTACTGCTGAGTTGACTGAGACTGCTAAGATGTACCAAGCTCTTGAAGAACGCCTTAAAGCCGTTGAGGTTGCTAAAACTTCGAGTTTCGACACTGCTGCTATGTGCTTGGTACCTGGGATTGTTATTCCCCCGAAGTTCAAGGTGCCAGATTTTGATAAGTACAAGGGAGTTACCTGCCCAGAGACTCACATTCGTTCCTACTGCCGTAAGATGGCCGCTCACGCTGAGAATGAACCTCTGCTTATGCATTTCTTCCACGATAGCCTCACTGGAGCCCCGTTAGAGTGGTATATGAAGCTCGAGAGGTCTAATGTTAGTACTTGGGGAGAACTTGTTGATGCCTTCTTGAAACAATACCACTACAATACTGCTATGGCTCCTAGCCGTGCACAGCTGCAAAATATGTCACAGAAATCTGAAGAGTCCTTTAAGGAGTACGCCCAGAGATGGCGTGAGCTTGCTGCTCGTGTCCAACCTCCTCTCTTGGATCGTGAGTTGATTGATCTGTTTATGCGAACTCTGAAAGGGCCGTATCTTCAGCACATGGTTAGTAATACTTCTCCTTCCTTTTCGGATGTGGTCATCATTGGTGAGAGGGTTGAGAACTGTGTCAAAGCTGGTACCATTCAAGGTGTTACTAGTCCTAGCACCTCAAGTGGTAATGGTAAGAAGCCGTATTCTGGGTTTGTGAAGAAGAAGGAAGGTGAGACTAGCACCGCTTCTGTTGACCAAGGTCGGGCTCCTGCATATTCTGCTGTTCCACCTCCTTATTATCCGATGCCTTATGCTATTCCTGGTCCATATGTCCCTCAAGCATATGCTGCTGCTCTCCCACAACCATGGATGGCACCCCAACAGCCTTTCGTACCACAACAACAAGCTGCTGCTCCTCAGAATCGTCAACAGAACCCTAGGCCTCAAGGTCAAAGGGGCCCACAAAGAACAAGATTCCAAGATAGGCGTATTGATCCGGTTCCGATGTCATATGCCCAACTTCTCCCTCAGTTGCTTGCTGGTCAATTGGTACAACTCCGTGAACTTGGACCTCCACCTAGCCCTCTCCCTCCTGGTTATGATGTTAATGCTTGTTGTGAATTTCATTCAGGGGCCCCGGGCCATACTATTGAAAAGTGTAGAGCATTCAAGTTAAAGGTTCAGGATCTTCTTGATGACAAGCTTATCTCATTCACTCCCACTGGTCCCAACGTGCAGAATAACCCTATGCCTCCTCATGCTGGTGCGACCAACGCTATTGAGTTATGTGATGATCAGATCCTGGTGAATGATGTTAGTGAGGTTAAGATGCCGCTAGCAACTATCAGAGAACGTCTTTTGCAACAAAAGGTTTTGTGTGAGCTACATGACTACTGTTTGCAATGTTCTTCTAATCCTGAGGAGTGCGCTAGGTTGAAAGAAGAAATCCAGAAACTAATGGACGAAGGTGTTCTTAGAGTGGAAAGGGTCGTTCCTATTGAAGATGTGGCCATCCTAGAAATCCCTTACCATCCTGCTGAGGCGTCAAAAACTCAGAGCACACCTTTGGCCATTCAAGCACCAAGGACCCCGCTGGTTATTCATGCACCGAGTGCTCCATTGACCATTCAAGCTCCGAGAACTCCGATGGTTATTCAGGTTCCAAATGCTCCTTCAACCTCATCTCTCGTTCCCTCTCCTGTGAATGATTCTAAGGCTGTTCCTTGGAGTTATAATGCTGTGTATATTCGAGGGAAGAAGTATGATTGTTCTCCAGTGGGTAATTCTAGCATCACTAATATTACTGGCACTAGTGGCATTACACGTAGTGGTCGGATCTTTGCTGCCCCTCCTCCGCCTCCTAAAGAGACCAATAAAGGGCTAGTGCACAAGCAAAAGGAAAGCAAGTTGCTGTTGATCCTCCTGTAACACGTAATGCACAAGATGCCGAGCAACTCTTGAAAATCATTAAGAAGAGTGATTACAAAGTGATTGACCAACTTGATCAGACCCAAGCCAAGATCTCCATCTTGTCTCTCTTGGTGCATTCTGAAGCTCATCGTGATGCTCTGATGAAAGTTCTGGCTTCCGCTCACGTGACTCAAGACATTACCGTGCCTCAGTTTGAAGGGGTTGTGACCAACATTGCTGTTGGTAATTGTTTGGGTTTTTCTGATGATGAACTTCCACCTGAGGGTAGAGCACACAACAAAGCGTTGCATATCTCCGTCAAGTGTCTGGATGCTGTGTTGTCTCGAGTTCTGATTGATACAGGTTCTTCTCTTAATGTGATGCCCAAGACCACTTTGTTTAAGCTGAGTATGGATGGGATTATGATGAGACCATGCACTATGAGTGTCAGAGCGTTTGATGGTTCTAGAAGGTCCGTAGAAGGGGAAATTGATCTGCCTGTCTTGATTGGCCCTCACATGTTCTATATTGCCTTCTATGTTATGGATATACGTCCTTCATACACTTGCCTCTTGGGTCGTCCTTGGATCCATGCTGCTGGGGCTGTGACATCTACCCTCCATCAGTGTTTGAAATTTGTTGTGAATGACAAGATTGTTGTGATCACTGGTGAAGAGGATCTGATAGTCAATAATCTGGCATCATACCGTTATGTTGAAGTGGAGGGAGAGGTACAAGAGACACCTTTTCAAGCCTTAGAGATTGTGTCGGTTGATAAACTCCCCGTGGTTGAGAATAAGAAGGAACTCGGAGCACCCCTCTCGTCTTTAAATGATGATAAGGCCTTCTTAGAAGCTGGTACTCCCCATAGTGCCTGGGGCAAGCTGATTGATGTTCATGAGAAGCGAGACAAGTATGGCCTTGGGTATCAACCATCTTCTTCTACTCAGCTCAGCATAATTCCTGGAAAGAAGGTGATTCCCCCCATTTCTCAAGTGTTCGTCAGTGCAAGCACCAGTTCTGGAAGTCAGGTTCTCGCCGTGGATGATGATGATGAAGAAGATCTCTCCAGATTCATTTGCCATGCTGCGCCTGGACAGGAACTCAACAATTGGACTATCTTGGACATCCCCAGAGTCACTTTTATGGAGATGTAATTTTCTTGTTTCGATAAGTCATATGCTTCGCCCTAAGCATTTTGACCACTTGTATAAAGAAGGGCCCCCATGTTGTTTCAATTTGTTTAATATTGAATGAAAATCATATCTTCGCATGCAATTACTGTTCCATTTCTTTCATTTTTGTTTTTTACTTTAAAAACTTTTTTAAAAAAATGGAAAAGCTTTTCTTTTTTCCTTTTTATGTGTTGCATTCTAAGGCATAAATCATCCATCGTGCAGATCCGGCTCGAATTCCATCAAAAATGATAATGTTCCAGTTCCACGTCTTAATATCCTCGAGAATCCAATTGACCAAGCTGATGAGGATAGTGGGGAAGATTGTGAAGTCCCTGAGGAATTGGCAAGACTTTTGAGACAAGAGGAGAAATCCATTCAGCCGCATCAGGAAGCCATAGAAATCATCAACCTCGGTACAGAAGAAGCAAAGAGAGAGGTCAAGATAGGTGCCGCTTTGCAAAGTGATGTGAAGAGAAGGTTGATCGAGTTGCTTCGAGAATATGTTGATATCTTCGCCTGGTCATATGAAGACATGCCTGGTCTAGACACGGATATAGTTATGCACAGGCTACCGCTCAAACCAGAATGTCCGCCTGTAAAGCAAAAACCACGAAGAACTCGACCCGATATGGCTTTGAAAATCAAGGAAGAAGTTGAAAAGCAGTTGAAGGCTGGTTTCTTATCTGTGTGTGAGTATCCTCCTTGGATTGCAAACATAGTACCTGTTCCTAAGAAGGACGGAAAGGTACGCATGTGTGTTGACTACCGAGATCTGAATAGGGCAAGTCCGAAGGATGATTTCCCTCTGCCTCATATTGATGTGCTACTCGACAACACTGCTCAGTATTCGGTGTTCTCCTTCATGGATGGTTTTTCTGGCTATAATCAAATAAAGATGGCTCCCGAAGATATGACCAAGACTACTTTTACGACTCCGTGGGGTACGTATTGTTATAAGGTGATGCCTTTTGGTCTTAAGAATGCTGGTGCAACGTATCAACGTGCGATGGTGACCCTTTTCCATGATATGATCCATAAGGAGATTGAAGTATATGTCGATGATATGATTGCAAAATCCCAAACTGAGGAGGAACACTTGGTATATCTTGAGAAATTGTTTGCTCGTTTGCGAAAATTCAAGTTGAGGCTTAATCCAAATAAGTGCACTTTTGGAGTACGATCTGGAAAGTTACTTGGATTCATTGTGAGCCAACGAGGGATTGAAGTCGACCCTAATAAAGTAAGAGCAATACAGAACATGCCGGCACCAAAGAATGAAAAAGAAGTTCGAGGGTTCCTTGGGAGATTGAATTATATAGCCAGGTTCATTTCTCATCTCACTGACACTTGTGAACCCATCTTTAAGTTGCTGCGTAAGAATCAAGATATCCGTTGGGATGATCATTGTCAAGAAGCCTTCGAAAAGATCAAACAGTATCTCCAAGAGCCACCAATTCTCATGCCTCCGGTTCCTGGGAGGCCGCTTCTTATGTACTTAACTGTGCTTGAAGGATCTATGGGGTGTGTGCTGGGCCAGCATGACGAGTCTGGTCGAAAAGAGTGCGCCATTTATTACCTGAGCAAAAAGTTTACCGATTGTGAATCCCGTTACTCACTACTCGAGAAAACTTGCTGTGCTTTGGTATGGGCTGCTCGCCGACTGAGGCAGTATATGTTGACTCACACCACTCTATTGATCTCCAAAACGGACCCGATAAAGTACATCTTTGAAAAACTGGCCCTTACAGGAAGACTAGCCCGGTGGCAAATGCTTTTATCAGAATATGATATCCAGTATGTCACACAGAAGGCCATCAAAGGAAGTGTCCTTGCAGATCATCTTGCTCATCAGCCGTTAGAAGAGTATCAGTCAATGAAGTTTGACTTTCCTGATGAAGATATCATGAAACTGGATGATAATGAAGGACCCGAACCAGGAGAGCGATGGACTCTCACGTTCGATGGTGCATCAAATGCTATGGGCCATGGTATTGGGGCAGTTTTGACTTCTCCTCGTCAAACTCACATCCCTTTCACAGCTAGAATATGGTTTGATTGCACAAACAATGTCGCCGAATACGAAGCTTGCATAATGGGTCTCGAAGCAGCCATTGATATGAGAATCAAGATCCTTGAGGTTTATGGGGATTCTGCCTTGGTTATACATCAAGTGAGAGGTGATTGGGAGACAAGACACCCCAATTTAGTTCCTTATAAGGACTATATCTTGGAGTTGCTGCCCGCTTTCGAGGAAATCACTTTCGATCATATCCCACGAGAGGAGAATCAATTGGCAGATGCTTTGGCTACTTTGGCAGCTATGTTCAGAGTTAGCTCCCCTAAAGAAGTGCCAGATATAAGGATCCTCCATTACAAAGAGCCTGCCCATGTATTCCCCGCTCATTGTCTCACTACTAAAGATATGTATGATGAAAAGCCATGGTATTATGACATCAAAAGGTATGTTGAGAAACAAGAGTATCCCGAAGATGCTACAATTGGGGATAAGCGAACGCTTCGAAGGTTAGCATCCAAATTCTTCTTGTCAGGAGACGTCCTGTACAAAAGAAACTATGATTCAGTTTTGCTCAGATGCGTGGATAGACACGAAGCAGAATTGATCATGCGGGAAATTCATGAAGGATCTTTTGGAACCCATTCCAGTGGACACTCTATGGCAAAAAAGATCTTGCGAGCAGGATATTATTGGATGACGATTGAAAGTGATTGTTATGTGTATGTGAAGAAATGTCACAAATGCCAAGTGTATGCTGACAGAATTCATGTTCCTCCAACTCCTCTGAATGTTCTGACATCACCTTGGCCCTTTGCTATGTGGGGTATAGACATGATTGGACGAATTGAGCCACAAGCTTCAAATGGGCACAGATTTATTCTTGTTGCTATCGACTACTTCACCAAATGGGTTGAAGCTGCTTCTTACAAGAACGTAACCAAGCAAGTCGTCACTCGCTTTATCAAGAAAGAAATCATATGCCGATATGGGGTTCCAAACAAGATCATCACTGATAACGGGTCCAATCTTAATAACAAGATGATGGCAGAGTTGTGTGAAGAGTTCAAGATTGAACATCACGATTCATCACCCTATCGGCCAAAGATGAATGGCGCAGTCGAAGCTGCTAACAAGAATATAAAGAAGATCGTCCAGAAGATGGTTAGAACGTATAAAGACTGGCATGAAATGTTACCGTTTGCTTTGCATGGCTATAGAACTTCGGTTCGTACTTCAACTGGGGCAACCCCCTTTTCTCTTGTCTATGGCATGGAGGCCGTACTTCCTGTAGAAGTGGAAATTCCTTCGTTGAGGGTCTTGATGGACGCCAAACTTGATGAAACAGAATGGGTTCAAACGAGGCTTGACCATCTTAATCTGATTGAGGAGAAACGCTTATCTGCTATATGCCATGGCCAGTTGTACCAAAAGAGGATCAAGAAAGCGTATGACAAGAAGATTCAGCCTCGAGAGTTCCACACAGGTGACCTGGTCGTAAGGAAGATCTTGCCAATTCACACTGATCCAGGGGGCAAATGGACTCCCAACTATGAGGGGCCATACATTGTGAAGAAAGCATTCTCAGGTGGTGCTTTAATCTTGACAAAGATGGATGGGGAAGACGTTCCCCTTCCAGTCAATTCAGACTCAGTCAAAAAATACTACGCATAAAAGACCCGCTAGGTCGACGTACCTAGGCAAAAATAAGGGCATCCCGGCAAACCAAAAGGGTTTGGGCAAAAATTAGGGATAAAACAAAAGAGAATAGCCCGCTAAGTCGAAAACCCGAAAGGGCGACTTAGGCAAAATGGGGTATCCCGCTGGATTGAAAACCCGAAAGGGCGATCCAGGCAAAAGTTAGGGATCAAAAGCGAGAGGCTGCAGTCTGAATACCCTTCACGAAAACCACTATACACCCTTGGCAAAGCGGACAGATCAATCCAACCATTACGCTTCTGAAGCAAAGCATTGAGAGGATCAAGGATATGGGAACTGTAGCAATACCAGTTTTTATGGAAATTCGAGCATTTCTCCTTGCCATTTTGCCTATTTGTGTTTTTATTTTCCTTTTTTCGCAACTACCTCATTTAGGAGTTGCTTCCTTGTACAGAGGCCTATTCATAGGCATTCCATCAATAAAGTGATCTTTTGATAAAAATCTTTCCTTCTTGCTTTTCATTTTTCGCATGCGAGGTGTGATTTAATTCGTTATTAAACATTGCATTGAAAACATGGGGGAATAATAATCACAAATCAAAGCGAAACCTGATGTTACACAAACATAAAAGTGCTCTAAGGGGCACCATTTGCATCCAAATGTTGTTTTCTGTGCAGGTTGCAGGTTGTACTGGTCACCCTGACCCATCTCATATCACAAAGGTCGTCATCATCCCACGTGAAAGTTCAAGCGTATAATTCATCAGTACTGGTAAGCACGAGACACCTGAAGAAATCCATGTCTCTCCCCTATACGGCAGACAAAGAAAGGTCCCTCAAAATTCACATTTCCCCCAGCAGTATAGGATGTAAGGAAAGTCGAGCAAAGTCACTTCCTCCCCAACAAAGTTATGTTCTAATCCTCCACACAGTTGCCAATGATCTTTGGCGCTATGAGGTTTCCAACGCCCACCCACAATGGCGTCTCAAGATCACAAGCAACGGACCCCAATGATCCTACTCTTCTGTTTCACCAGGGCCTTTATTTGGCACTCTTTGCATATAGAATCCATTGCATACAGCATTGCATCCTCAAAAGCGTAGCATATCCATTACAGTGGATCATTACGCCATTGAACTCAAACATGCATACAGAGCGTAAGCCGGATAATAGGAGTCAATGTTGAATCAGAACAATGACCCATCCTCCCAAAGTTGTTACCCTTATGAACTTCACCTGATATCTGCTATTATATCACAAACACTGTTAAGCTGCGGTGCCGATACGAGGTGTCCTCAATCCCCGACAAATGTCTGAACACAATGTCTTTCTGTTTCCCTCCTCCGGTCGTCGAGTCGATGTTGAGTCGTAGATCGCACGAGATCTATTCCCTTTTGTCCCGAAGATCGTACGAGATCCTCTCCTGATGTCGAGTCGATGTTGAGTCGTAGATCGCACGAGATCTTTTCCTTTCTGTCCTGAAGATCGTACGAGGTCTTCTCCCGATGTTGAGTCGTAGATCGCACGAGATCTATTCCCTTTTGTCCCGAAGATCGTACGAGATCCTCTCCTGATGTCGAGTCGATGTTGAGTCGTAGATCGCACGAGATCTTTTCCTTTCTGTCCTGAAGATCGTACGAGGTCTTCTCCCGATGTTGAGTCGTAGATCGCAAGAGGTCTATTCCCTTTCTGTCCTGAAGATCGTACGAGATCCTCTCCTGATGTCGAGTCGATGTTGAGTCATAGATCGCACGAGATCTTTTCCTTTCTGTCCTGAAGATCGTACGAGGTCTTCTCCCGATGTTGAGTCATAGATCGCACAAGATCTTTTTCTTTCTGTCCTAAAGATCGTACGAGGTCTTCTCCCGATGTTGAGTCGTAGATCGCACGAGATCCTTTCCTTTCAGTCATTGTCCCGTACAACCATTCTCTTTGAAAACCTTGTACTGGCACCTAGGCTACGTTACAAGCTATCACCATTCGACCACTACTCACTGTAACTTCTCCACCAGAAAAAAGAAAAACAATTCTCTTTCCCCAGCAGATATCAAAACAAAAATAAGAATAACACTTACACCATCTTCTCTTCAAGACAAATTTCTGGTACTTGGATATTTAACCTTCTTCTACTTCGAATGTTCGAAAGGCTGGCGCCAATCTCACCTTCGAGTATAAGACGATTAAATAGGGGCAGCTGTCATACCCCAAATTTGTCCTACCCTTTAACTTCTAACTGCCTTAGGCTTTACATTCATGTACATGCATCACTTAGATCATAATCCATACCCATGCATGCATATCATTGGTCAATCAAAGGCTAGCAAGAAAAGCTCCATTACAAAGAAGTTTGATCAGAGAATAAGGAGACTGAGGTATAATCATGTGGTTCTATGTTCAAGGAAGTCCTCCTGGATTGGGGTTTCTCTCAGTCTCAATTCAAGGCATAAATTGAAGGGTACAAGCTTACAAATCATCTGGTCTCCCAAATCAGGGTTTCTTTGACCAAAGTCAACCAGTTGACTTTCTGGTCAACATCTGATCAGGAATGGACTCTATGAGTGGGAAGCTTCTCATACTGACTATGTGGACGTGTTTGATTGACTGGATTTGACTGGAAGGGATTTAATCGGGAATTTCATCAATAGTCGGAAAAATCAGAACAGTTGACTTTTGGGTCAAAATCAGAAGAATTATTCAAATATTGACTTTTGGTGGAAAATTAATCAAGGAAAGTCGAAGAATGGATAAAATCGGGAGTTCGACAAAGAGTTGCCAAAATAGCAAAAAACAAGTTTCCAACACTTAGAAAAATTTTGGATGCTTTAAATCTTGATGGACAGTCCACTTCAGCACTGATTTACACGTGGCAAATGACATTTTTTGGAGAAATGTCCAACACCAAAGTTGTTCCTCTCATGGAGGAGAACAACTTTGTAGTTGAACACTTTTTCATTTGAAGCTTGTATGAAGAGATAAAATGGTGTGAAGTTGCTGAAAAGTCACTTGACCCAAGTCACAATTCAGGTCACAAGTCAGGTCATGACCTAGCATTTTGTCAAACACGTGGCAGGCCAAATCTCAAGCCAGTTTTAGAGCTCTACAAAAGTGCCATGAATGCAAACTTGGTATGTATCTCTTTCTTGTCATCCCCTCTATCCATTGAAGCAAGAAGTGAGTCAATTGAACCAGTATCGAGTGAGAGGCAAGCTTCCAAAGTAGCGCCTCCACACTAGCCAGGATGCAGCGCCAGGCAGGCCCAAAATCCAGGTCATGACCTGGCATTTCCACAAACACTTGGTGGGCTAAATTCAAACGCAGTTTTCTTCCTCCACAAGCCTTCATTTTGAACAAGCTTAATATTGAAGTGTTCTTTGCCACGCCCCCTATCCATTAAACCTTGTTTCATTAATTTTGGGCAAGCATGGAACAAGAAAGGGAACTCTGAAGTCATGCCCCGGTCAAGATCATTCCTACGCCTTGCATGTAGTACTGAGCCTTGCCATGCACACGTAGGGCATGCACCAGCCATGCAACCAAGTTCCATGTTACTTTGTGGAAGCTCCAAGCATTATCCCAAGAAGCCTATAACATCAATATTATTCCATTACATGCCCTCTTTGCAATGAGTCCAAAAATGGCTTAATTGGAGGACTATGGTGAGAGATATGAGCATGGGAAGAAAGCACTTCGAGCATCTTTCTTGGCATGAGGTATAGTAGAACCTTGCAGCAAACCTTGATAGCATTAACACATCACCATTAGCTTTTCTTCATTAAACCATGCACACATTGTATATGTGAAAGCATTTGGGAGACTTGCCATAATTACACAAACTTGTGCATTAAGCATTGCCAAATAAAGTCCCACATTCAAGAGGAGTGGAAAGTTGCTGCAAGTTGCTCACTCATTGGAATCCCACACTCAAGAGAACTATTCCATTCACCTCACACTTGCCCTATAAAAGCATATGCAACCCTCACTTTATTCAGTCACGATTCACAAAAACTCACACACTCTCCTCTCTCTCACTCTCATTTCACACTCTTTCTCTCCTCATTCTCCCCCTCCACGATTCTCTCTCTTTCCTCACTCCGGCCACCCCTTCCACCACCATAACTGAAAGCTCAGGCCACCCTAACCAACTCCAACAAACTTCTCCGGCCACCACGAAACTCTTCAATCACACCTTCATCAAGCTATCTTCCAGCCATGGTTCATGCAGTTCAAGTGTAGCAAACTGAGTTCAAGCATCATCAAGCTCCATTTCTTCGCCATCAAGCTTATGAGTTCAAGCATGGAGAACTGAGTTTACTTCTCAGCAAGGTTAAAGATCTCTTCAGAGTCATCACCAAGCTCCACGCATCAAGAGGAAGTAGGAGAAGCCTCTTGCATTTTTTCAAGACTTGCGTCAGGTAAGATCTAGAAACTCTCTCAACATGTTAGCTATATCTAATAGGTCATGTGCATCTGGATTTTGAACTTACATATATGCTATACTGCGTGTTATGCTGGTATGAAGCTTTCATTCTTGAACGGTTTCGATCTGGTTAATATGATGCTTGCTTGCGTGTTTGAACTATGTATTCAAGGTCTATGAATGTTAGAATCTGTTAGGACTCCATTGGTATGCTTGCAGTCGATTTTGGTGATGTTACTCATAGTTAGGGTTTTTGGATTCGTATTCGGTTTTGACATTTAAGTGAGAATCAAGGGAAACTGAGGCCAGATCCATGATCTACGCAAGAATCCGAGCAAAATGATGGTATTTTGATTAATTTCTGGAAAATTTCACTCGTCTCCGCCGTGAGCTGGCTGGAGAAGACGACCGGAGCTATGCTCCGGCGTCTGTGCATGTCTGGACGACGGCATCTCTCTCCGCTGACGTGGAGCTCTCGCACTGGTTCATGTTCCCACACTTTTGCCATTTTGTTTTATCTCAATCATTAGGACGATGCATTGGCAAGCTACTATTGGTTCATGGTGTTTTACTTTGTCCTATTCTACTTAAAATCCACTGCACCAATTGACTTATTGTTACTATATGATTTCATGTTACGTTCCCATGTGAAAAATATGAACAATAAAGTGTAAATAATGGCTGAATAAATGCAATAAAAATGAAATGATGGAGTGGCATTGGGCCACACGCGCGTCTGGGCCTAGACTCTTTCTGGATTTCGCCCCCATTTTACTAATGCACCACTCTCCAATGACCTTGGGCCATGCACTACTTAACTATCCCCACCCCCATTTCAGGCCCTATTTTTGCTCTAACTAGTTTTAATTCATAATACTAATTGCTGATACACCCCCTTGCTGTTTAATAAAAACAAATTAAAAATTTATTTTCTTTTCTTCTTTCTTGCTTATTAATTGAATTTTTCTTAAATAAAAATGACAAAAATATTTTTACTCAATTAGACTTTTAGAATTTTATTTTCTTTTAATCGAATTTTAATTGTTGTTTCCTTGAATTTTGATTGGTTGATAAACCATAAAAAATAGATAGTTTTAGTCTTTAATTCAATAGTGTCTAACATGATCAAAAATGCAATTGCTTGTGAATGTTTTCATAAATAGTTTAGATTTTGTTCCTTTTATTTTTGTGAATATTTTTCATTGTGAAATACTTAAATAGATTTTGTTCCTTTATATTAGAAATTAGGTCAACAATTAGGCTTAGAGAATTAGGCTAGTCCCCCACTCTTTCATTTCTTTTCTTTTACAACATAAAACACTAATAAAAATACTTGAATAAATTCCCCATAAAAAATACAAAGAAAATATTTAAAACATTAATAAAAAAAGTGAAAATCTTAAAAAGGGGATGGAAGCTTGGATCTCCCTTGCTTTAGGGAATCATTCGAGTGCCTGGATTTCCCTTGCTTTAGGGTTCCATTCGGGCGTAAGTTCCCACATTCTAAAAAACACAAACCATAGAGTAACTCGAGTTTCCCTTGCTTTAGGGATTTCCTCGAAACACTCAAACTCTCTTTCCTCTCTCTTTTTCTTAAGGGCATTGTTATCTCCGCTCCATTGCATCCTAGGCTGTCCCCTTATGCAAGAGCGCGAGCGTTAACTCCGCCCAACTAAAAAACACAAAAACAAACAGAAAATCTTGAGCCGAACTACAGCGCTCTGATTCCTAAAAAGGATACGTAGGCATCAAGTCGCGGGGCTTGAACGAGCACATTTGTAAATATTTCCTTCTTTTCCCCGTATTTTTTTGCATTCATTCGCATATAGACATAGACATAGTACACACCCTTTAGATAGAAGCAAACATAGGTGGATACCATCGAGTACGATGGGCGTGAGGGGTGCTAATACCTTCCCCTCGCGTAACTGACTCCCGTACCTTGATTCTCTGGTCGCAAGACCCTGTTCCCTCCTTTGTTAGGTTTTCTGATATTCCTTTCCCTTATGGGATAAATATATTGGTGGCGACTCTGTTCATTTTTCGCGAGCGTGCGACAGGCCCAACATCAAAGTTGTAGAAAATGAAATTTCCTTGAGAATAGGCTTTGGTTGGACAATTTCTGACAAACCATGTGAGAGTTATGACCAGTTAAAGTTGAGTTGACTTTTTAGTTAGAAAACCCTGATCTGAACCCTTGAATAGGAGAGAGCGACTTGAGTTTAACCATTGAGCCTTGAACCCTTGAAAATGAAATAAGACGGGAAAATTTTGGGGTATGACAGCTGCCCATGTTCAATCTTCTTAAACCTAAAGAGTCAGATAGGCACGTCTGCCTATCGTGATCTAAAGGTAGAAGATGATTGAACACTGAGAATGCCCTGAAATTTGCACTTGTTAGGAACAAGTTCTGTGGGAGATGGGCTTACAGATGCCACCCAAGGTGAATACCGTTCTTTCTCTCTCTTCTCTTTTTTTACTGTGAAGCAGACGCTCTTTTTTTGAAGGAGCAACGCATTTAGATCGTAGCGTGGCCTAAAAAGGCAACTTTGACTTTATGCAATGTTTATGATGCATGCAATGCATGATGTAGTGAGCTTCTCAAAATAAATGAGAGCGGTGTATGTATATGAAATATGTATGAATGAGGTGTGTTAGTTGAATGATGCATGACTATTAACTATGTTAGTTGAAGTATGTTAGTAATCCTGAAAAAAAAGATAAAACCTTTGCGTGTTGGTGATGACGTTTTGGAGGATATCACTGTCGAGGGACTCACGTGATAAACCCAATTGAAGAAACCTTTGAAAATCTTGTTGTAGAGCGTGAGAGAAAAGAACCGTCCCGCTAAAGCCTGAGTCTTACATAGCAAGGACTTGTAAGAGGGATCACTTGCTATGATTCTAACAAGCTCACCTGCACCAATAGGATCATTTGCGAGGGTTATCGCAAACTCACCTGCACCATTAGGATAATTTGCGAGGGTTATCGCAAACTCACCTGCACCAATAGGGTCATTTGCGAGGGTTATCGCAAACTCACCTGCACCATTAGGATAATTTGTGAGGGTTATCGCAAACTCACCTGCACCAATAGGGTCATTTGCGAGGGTTATCTCAAACTCACCTGCACCATTAGGATCATTTGCGAGGGTTATCGCAAACTCACCTGCACCAATAGGGTCATTTGCGAGGGTTATCGCAAACTCACCTGCACCATTAGGATCATTTGCGAGGGTTACCGCAAACTCACCTGCACCAATAGGGTCATTTGCGAGGGTTATCGCAAACTCACCTGCGCCATTAGGATCATTTGCGAGGGTTATCACAAACTCACCTGCACCATTAGGATCATTTGCAAGGGTTATCGCAAACTTACCTGTACCATTAGGATCATTCGCGAGGGTTATCGCAAATTTACCTGCACCATTAGGGCCCTTCGCGAGGGTTATCGCGAATTTGCCTGCACCATTAGGGTCCTTTGCGAGGGTTATCGCAAATTTGCCTGCACCATTAGGGTCCTTTGCGAGGGTTATCGCAAATTTACCTGCACCATTAGGGTCCTTCGCGAG
This sequence comes from Vicia villosa, assembly GCF_029867415.1. Taxonomy (NCBI): domain Eukaryota; kingdom Viridiplantae; phylum Streptophyta; class Magnoliopsida; order Fabales; family Fabaceae; genus Vicia; species Vicia villosa. The sequence goes on along the minus strand of NC_081181.1, from coordinate 42,713,113 downwards.
GGTTATCGCGAATTTACCTGCACCATTAGGGTCCTTCGCGAGGGTTATCGCGAATTTACCTGCATGAAAAAGATTCACCTGTTTGGAGACTCACGACTCGAGGGCCGGAGAAAATACACCTTTCACAACACGAGGGTTGGAGACTCACGACACGTGGGTCGGAAAATACACCTATCACAACACGAGGGTTGGAGACTCGGCTTTTGTAGTGTGATTTGAATTTTGACGAAACAGTCAGACGGGAACTGACTACCAAACGAGAATTGGATTTGATGGTTTTCCAGGACGAGAACTGGACTTTGTAATGATTTGCCAGGACGAGAACTGGACTTTGTAATGATTTTCCAGGACGAGAACTGGACTCTGTGATATGTAGTATGTGAATGCCCCAGATGATATGCGTATGCTAATGCGTATGTATGTATGTTGATGTTGATGCTGATGTCATCCCCTAGATTTTATCTTCTTTGTTTAAACCATATTTGCACCTACACCACGGCTATTCTTATGCCGGCTTGGTAATGTTTATGCATGCGGGTAATGCTTATGCTCACGGTGAATGAACAACAAGGTTGCTATCATCGGTAAGGTTACCGGGAAGCAGGTGGATAGTATAGCTTAGCATCAGAGTTTTGAATTGAATGGCTCGATGTATGAGATAACGCTTATGCTCATGCATATGTTGATTAATGTAATGAGTGGAACGAAGCAATGTCTTCTATAAGACTACCTGAAAAGGTCTTCGGAATGGATGAGAGTATTTGTCTTAAAGAAGATTACCTGGAGAGGTTCTTAGCAAAGAATGAGGAATGCCTTTAAAGATGACTACCTGAAAAGGCTAAAAGATGTCTTAAGAAGGACTACCTGAAAAGGTTCTGAGAGTAGATAGAAATTTGTCTTAAAGAAGACCACCTGACAAAGTTCTTAGCAAGGAATGAAGAATGTCTTTAAAGACGACTACCTGAAAAGGTTCTTAGCAAGGGTAGAAATTTGTCTTAAAGAAGACCACCTGGAGTGCCCGAAAACGTTTTACAAAGACTACCTGAAAAGGTACTTAGAAAAGGAATGTCTTGAAGAAGACTACCTGAAGAGGTTCTTAGAATAGATAGAAATTTTCCTTGAAGAAGACCACCTGAAAAGGCTGAAAATGTTTTACAAAGGCTACCTAAAGAGGTTTTTGGAAAAAGAATGTCTTAAAGAAGACCACTTGAAGAAGTTCCTGAAAAGGATGACAATTTGTCTTGAAGAAGACTACCTAAAAAGGCTCTTGGAAATGATTGTCTTAGAGAAGACTACCTGAAAAGGTTCGTAGAAAAGAAATGTCTTAAAAAGACCACCTGAAGAGGTTCCTAAAAAGGTGTGGTGTGATATATCAACCAATGTATGTAATGCATGACTTATATGTATTCGCATGATACTCCGATGATAGGTTGTTGATAACCAAAGCGTATATAGCTCGCTGGAGTTGCAGGTTTGTTTGATAAGGTGGGGTGTGATGCTAGCGCGATTCCCCGATACCTGTTTTTGAAGATCGTAGTTAGGAGAAATATTTGTTCGATGTTGTGAAGCGTGAGAACGCCTTTTCTTGATGTTGTGCGCCTTGCCCCAGTTTTTCCCTTTTGAATTACTCCACGCCTTTAACCTTTCGAATTGTTTACTTTATGGATTTGATATCCAATGCCCCAATGTTTAGTGGAAAAAAATGCTTATGATCTCCACGCCACGAAGGAGGTGCCCCGAGAAATAACCTTGTCGTATGCTTTGATGCTTGAAGGGTGTGCTCTTGATCTCCAGGATATGGAGGGATTATCCATAGTCTTCTATCCTTTTGAATTTGAATTCTTCCCATGTTTGACATGCCCCTGATTGTTATTGCTTCGAGATGTGACCCGAGTCGATTGCACCTTAGGCAGAATGCCCCTAGTCAATAGGATGTTCGATTGCATGCCCCTGCGATCCTTGAACTTTTGCCCCTGTTTAGGAGAACCCCCTAGATGTGGTTATCCCTATTCTAGAGTCTTTATTCGAAATGATCGCTTTTGATTAAACCAGTCTTGAGATTTCCTCGATGCTAAGTGTATATTTGTATATGACATTGTACTCTTCGGGAAGTAACTCCAATGCGATGCGTATGCAAGTTTTGAAACTGAACTCCGTTATGAATTAGGACTGAATGTTTTAGAAATGAATGCTTGAAGAAGCGTAGTGATTAGAAGTAGTTTTAACAAACTTTAGGAGTCAGTATAACAAAATCCTGCTTAGTATGCTTTCGTGGTTAACCTTGCCTCAATTAGGACTTTTAACTGTTGTAACTTGGCCTGGTTCATGTTTTAAGAAACAATGGATATAAGGCTCAAAATTTTATTTGTCCCACCCCTTTCTCCTTGATGTTCTCCAAATCCTAAAAATTCGCTTAATCCAATGGATGTGCTTTGTTTGCAAGAGAATCGTTTCAGTCTTGATGTTGAGCAGAAGACTTAGTAGAGATCCAAGCAGTTGTAAAGATCCAAGCATTGATGTGAAGCTTTGATGGTTTAGCAGTCACAAGATTATCCTTTGTATTTCGCCTTTGTTTTATTTTTATCCCTTATTTTGCATGAACCAATTCTTTTTGGATTTGATTCATCGGGATACCCTAATTTTTGCCTAAGTCATTTTGTTTTCTTTTCATGGAATTTTCCTTTTTGACTTAGCGGGCGTTTTTCTTTTGAAGGCTCCTTTTGCGATTTGACCCTTGGATATTGAATGTTGTAACTGCCATGTTGACTTTGATTCGTAAGCTTCACCTTTGATACTTCCTCGATCTTGATTGATGTATTGAGGGAGGAGATGTTGTGAGTGTACTCCATTGCTTCCTCATTTTTTTTGGATGAATGTGAGGAAGAAGATATGCTTGAACCTTTGCTTTGCTTGATCCTTATGCTTGAACCTTTGCTTCATTGGTTGATTCTCTTGACAACCAAAATACACCATTGAATTAATCAAAATCTACCCTGCCCCTGGTTAAAATCAAGGTTTATTTGAAAAGTAGAAACAAGCTCCAACTCCTGGCTCGAGGGGGGTGACGAGGGATTAACATCCTTATATCTCCAATGTTTGGGAATTGAAACAATGCCTGTACATCCTCGGCTTGGTCTTACCTTGAAAGCATATATTTAGCTGGACTTAGTTATTTGTATTCTTCATTCTCCCTCACGTTTGTTAATACTCCTAAATTTGAAAATAGGAGTGTGCGACTAGAAAGTCGTAGTGGTGAGCAAAATGAATTGACTCCAAAACCTGCATGGTCATCCCATTAGAATTGTTAATCCGAAGGTACAACTTTTATCCTGAGTGACACTTAGCGATCGTAAGGGTTGAAGTTCTGACATGATAAGCACCTATTAATCTCAGGGACAATCTCCTTTGTAGATCCACCGACTTTGATTTACTCCTTAGTTAAAGAACTTGTAGAAGTGAGGGTAATCTCGGATTCTCCTTGGACATGTCAAACCTGTTGGGAATGAATCGTTAGCGGTGGGTTTTCGTCGTATCGGAACTTCATGAGTTTCCTTTGACTGAACCTCTTTTGCTTTTCTTAAGGATAGTATCACCTATGACCCTTTTTCCCCTTGGTGTGGGGTTGACATATGTCGCATTCCCTCCATCATAGTCATGCATCTTTGTTCAGGGTATTGCCCCAGTTGGACTGACCCTTGCCCCTAGGTTATCGTAGAGCGTCCTTGTAAGTTTGGTATGTTCTAAGATGAACCCCTTTATGACTAGATACATCTTGAGTGTATCTATGAGGGAACTTCTTTGTTGAACTAATCCTTGCTCGATGACAACCCGTTACGGAAAGGCATGGACATGCGGCTGGCGTGGTGAAAGACATCCCCTTTTTTTTTAGCTCCTTCCCAATGATTTATCCTCCTTGTGAGACCAAGTTTGTTCTTGATAATTTATCCTTCTTTCTCCATAGTCTACGATCCTTTTGATTTTTTTTGAGTCTCGGGAAACCGGCTAGCGCGGTAGGTGCGGATGCAGGTGAAGATAGAAATGTAAATGTAGATGCGAATGTATGATTGCATGAAAATGCGAATGCATGGGTATGCGGGACTCCTTGTATTGTAACTCCGTGTATGCAATGCAGACGGGTGACATGTAATCCTAGGGATAGCCTTAGAGGCGACATTAGACCCTATTGAAATTCTTGCGAGATAGATGTTATGACACGCCAATGGAAATCCCTTAAATTAGGGAGTATGCGGAAGGTAGCGGCTGGTGACCGTTCATGACAGTCACCAAATCTCATGGCCATCGAGAGGCCAATCAACGTGTACCAATGAAGTTGTCCCTTGTGGGAAGGTTCTCCATGCGGAACACAACCTATATAAGGACGATATTGGATGAAGTGAAATCCCTACAGGCTAGGGATGAAAGATGTAGATGGAAATCCAAACCCTACAAGTTGGAGGGTGCGTGGAAACAAGCATGGAGTGACCGTTCAGGACAGTCACTAGATCTCATAGCCATCGAGAGGCCAATCAAACGCATGCTAATGAAGTTGTCCTTCGTATGAGGGACGTGATTTTTTTTAGAAATAGAATCCCTACCGGCTAGGGGATACGTAGTTGTAAGCACTTAGTGACCGTTCGAGATAGTCACCGAATCACATGGCCATCGAGAGGCCAATTGACGTATGCTAACAAAGATGTCCTTCGCATGAAGGATGCGTTTTCAGAATTAGAATCCCTATAGGCTAGGGAATGCGTAGACGTAGGCACGGAGTGACCGTTCAAGACAGTCACTAGATCGCATGGCCATCGAGAGGCCAATTGACGTGCGTAAACGAAGATGTCCTTCATGGGAAGGACACATAGTTGTAAGAATACAAGGATATAAAAGGAAAGTCCCTACAGGCTAGGGAGTGCGTAGATGCAGGCGCGAAGTGACTGTTCATGACAGTCACTAAGTCTCATGGCCATCGGGAGGCCAATCAACGTGCATAAATGTAGATGTCCTTCGTGGGAAGGACATGGACTTGGAAATAGAGTCCTTGCGGGCCAGGGAACGCGTAGAAATACCTGCAAAAATTAAAATGCAAGGCATTCGCAGTATATAAATTGCACATATAATAAGCATGTAAGCACATAAGCCCTAGGTTCATAGGTTCGACGTAACGGCTTAGGGTGCCTACCCTTCCCATTGGTATGTTCTAGAAGGTCTCATGGGGTCGTTCGTAGCCGCCGAGACTTTTTGTCTCTTTGGATTTTAGAACAACTCATTTATCCATGAGGTTCGAGTTTTAGGGGTAGGTTCCCAGAGAGATCAGCCAAATACCAAGTCCAGCCCTCAACAAGGTCAAGCCTCGTATCAGACATTTCCGGATATTCAACCCACTCTGAGTGGAATTATAATAAGACTCGTAGGCGATGTATTTCCCCTCTGGTCATTATTATAATTCCCACACTTAGGTTTAACGCAATTTATAATATCCCAGCAGAATACAATAAAATAACAAATATAAAAATATTTAATTAAATTGAACATAAATGAACGAAGTTGCGGTAAATGAATGAATAAATTGCAGATGAATAAATAAATAAATAAATAAATATTTAAATATTTAATAAAAAAAGGAAAACCTAGCTCCTAAACCAAACCCTGATTTAGGCAAGCTAGCCAAACCCTAATAGCTAGCCACAAACCTAAATAATTTGCCAAACCTAAATCCTGCCAAAACCTAGGAGCATAATAATTTACAGTTTTGTTATCACTAATCCCCAGCAGAGTCGCCAGCTGTAGCAACCTGCCCTAAAAATTTAGCTTTTAGAGTCGCCACCTATTCTGAAGGGCGAATAGGAAACCCTACGCAGTTATGAGATTCGGGGTAAGTTATTATAATCAGGTCGAGGGAAGGTGTTAGGCACCCTCAACCCTTTCCTATTGGCTTTGAATCTAAGGTAACAGTTTATGGCTAAAATATTTAGGTTTTATAGCTAAGGAAGTGAATAGGGGAAAAATTGAGATTTTAGGGAAGGGGACTCGCCTTGGTTATCCAAGTGCCTACGTATCTCCTTATGGAGAATCAGAGTCAACGTAGTTCGGGCACAGGGTTGTACGCCTTTGAATTATTATGAGGTTGTTTGAAGTTGTTTTGAAATGCGAAGTTCGAAGGTATTTTGAATTACCTTATCGTAGTTGTGAACATCGCAGTGTTTGAAAGGATGTAAATCCGTAGTATCGTGGTTTAGTGTTTTTAGATTTGGGCGTACAACCCTGCTTTGATATGTCACCGTTAGATGCAGTGACCAATAGATTTGGTCAGTATAGCTAACGGATTGAGGGGCATTGCTGGTTACTCAGATCGATAGATTGATCTTCGCGGGCAGCAAATTAAATGTATTTTGAAATTATATGTTTTTTTTTATCTCTCGTCTACTGCGACTAATAGCTTTAGTCGGGTCGAGGAGAGAATTAATCGAAGGTTAATATTCTTTGCCAAATGGGATTGGACAAACCCTAATGGGTGAATAAACCTTTCTAGAGTTTTTTGTGATTTAATGTAACAAAAATTAATTAATCAATTAATTCGAATAATCGAAATAATCGAATAATCGGGACATGTTATAATTCTAACTCTAGTCCTAATTTTATTATTTTTAATCCCAATTTTAAATTAAATAATATGTATATAAAATAATTGAGAGTAACTATATACTTATGCAAATAATATATAAAAAAATAATTAAACAAAACCTGGACAGGAATCTTGTGAATCAGCTTATTGATGGTGTATGGTAAGGCTTCACGCTGTGAGTCATTGGATCTTCACGCTGTCTGGATCTAAAGGCTGCCAGCGGAGGGTGCATGGTAGTCTTCAGGAGAGTGATGCGCTGGACCTGCAAACAAATGTAAACAAACAAAATGCTAAAAATAATGTTTGACGCCAGGAGTTGAACCTGCGTCTTCATGGTCACGCTTCACATCCCTTGCCAATCCAACCAATTTTCTCATTCGTTTATATTATAATCATCAAATAATATATAACAAAACAAACGCATAGAATGGTAATTGCAAAGAAAAGAGTCAAAGTGGGCCCCCTGGGAATGTTGGTGCACCAATCGAAGGAAGAGAGAGAGGAGTCAGAATTTGACCCTCCAACCATATTGCCTTCGCGTGGAGAGAAAGTTAAGGCCTTTTGACTGGCCAATCAGAAATCTGGACGGAGCCACGTGTGCCATCTCCCACCTGCATCTCCTTGATGCCACCGGAACAGTAGATTTGTTCTTCTTCTCCGGCGACGGACCGACCCCAACCTGCAAATCTTGACGAAAAAACAAAAACAAAAGATCCAGATCCACTAAACTTCATGCCACGAGTTCGATGGAATCATTGGTTTGGAGAAAAAAGGCCTGCAACTATGGAAACGGAAACGAGAGCTTTTGGTGCCCTAACAATGGCACTCTCCAATTCAGGGTCTCACCTTCACATGTGATACGTTAGAACTGTTCTAATTAGACACATGAACACTTTTATGCGCATCAAATCAATTAGAGAGGCATAAAATTGTGAATTCGAAGCTTTGATAGTCTTACCTCCGGTGGAGACGAGAGAGGAGGTTCTTGGACGTTGTTGGCCTCGTGTAATGATGTGGATCAGTTGTTGGGACCTTCAGGAACGAGAATATGTGCTTGAGAGCGATGGAAATCTCCTGATACTCGTGATGAGAGTTTACACTTTGTTTTTGATTTTTTTTACTTTTAGAAACCCTAGTATTTACCTCAATCTCCTCCCCCCTTGTGGCTGCCCTCTCCTTTGACTATATATATGGATCCATTAGGTTAAAAAACAAAGAGAGATCCATGATTAAATGCCCTTGAATTTTTGATTGAAAATCTCCATCAAAACTTACTATTTTAAGCTCATGCTATTTGCAAATCCTTTTCCACATATTTTTGTTTTAAAATATTGATATTGGATCAATTACATGTGTTATAGAATCTTATTTCATTTAATCTTGATTTACTTTGATTTTATTTGATTTTAAGTTGTAAA